>NC_056726.1:1468729514-1468979514 GCF_019279795.1 Protopterus annectens
AACTTGAATATATATTGGCAATTGTCATTCATATATTTATCTGGAGGTGAAATTATTGTTTCCCTGGACTCACAGAAGATGAAGTAATCGATTTGAATTTGCAACAACTCTAAGACACAATTTTTATAGACAGACCTGGCGTGCCACACTCCTTGAGGTCAGAAAGAGTTGGACTTGATTAAATGACTAAACAACAAAACTAATATTTTGACCTTGAAACAGTATTGCATGCAATGGTTAATTCATGCTTGAATTAGTGTAATGGTTACTACCTCGTGATCTGATTTGACTGCAGGAGGTTCAGAATTTAATGACCAGTCTACTGACTGGTTTCTCTCTCTTCTAGTCTTATATTGCAGACTTTAGAACTGAAGCACTTTAGTGCTCCACGTGTGACATAAATTGTAGAAACTGCTTGTTACAAATGTAGCAAGCAGTTTGAAACAGTTTAAATGGAAAGAAGAGATTTTTTTCTTTTGCTCATCTACATGAAAATATAGCTACACA
The DNA here is from genome assembly GCF_019279795.1 of Protopterus annectens. Taxonomy (NCBI): domain Eukaryota; kingdom Metazoa; phylum Chordata; order Ceratodontiformes; family Protopteridae; genus Protopterus; species Protopterus annectens. Next base: position 1,468,730,022 of record NC_056726.1, read on the forward strand.
TCTGAATGCGGATGTCCTGCAATGACCACTTCAAAGACCTGGTCAAGCAAGGGAGACATAGTCTCAGAGCTAGATCCAACACTAGGCCATTAAATTTAATTTTATAAATTAAAAAAAAAATACATTTTTCAAGGATGTTCTTCTTTAAGAATGCCCTCTTTGTCTGGTCGCATACACATGTTGTGTCTGTTCGCACATCATCCTTATAGAGACCTGTTGTCTACTTGTTCAATTCTGCTTTCCATGCATGGAATCTAAATGCAAGAAGACATTCCTGTGCTGCTGCAGTAGAATAAACATACTTATTTGTGAGCTAGAACATGATACAGCGCAGACACAGTTAAGGGAGGTGTGTGTGTGTGTGTGTGTGTGTGTGTGTGTGTGTGTGTGTGTGTGTGTGTGTGTGTGTGTGTGTGTGTGTGTGTGCATGAGTGTGTGTGTGTGTGTGTGTGTGTGTGTGTGTGTGCGTGAGTGGTGTGTGCATCTGTGTGTGTGTGCGTGTGTGTGCATGTAATTACGCGCGTGTGTGTGTGTGTGTGTGTGTGTGTGTGTGTGTGTGTGTGTGTGTGTGTGTGTGTGTAAGGACACTGCAGAAGCATAATTTTTTCTGAAACTCTTCTTAGAAACAGGTTAGATCATGTTGTCTGCTACTGCAGAAAGTGCCTCAAAAAGAATGATTATTCCTAGGTTAAGGGATGTTTTCTTACTTCAATGTTTGTTTTCCACAGTTTTGCAGGGTGTTAGAGTTGGACTACATACAAGTTAGCTGTAGTGTTTGGCAGGCTGTGAAACTATTGTCTTTGATCTTGAACTGATAACATGGATTGTGTCCGGTGCACTTACAGAGCATTTAGTAAATTAAGAGACGAAAAGATGATTATTTCCCTTTGTCAGAGCTGGTAGGACGATGTAGATACATAGAGAATATACTACTGGTTGGTTCTGGGGGAATAGCATTTTCTCCTGTATTTCTAAGGGGATTGGTAGTATATTTCAGTTAGATTTAGGAAAAACAAAATAACAGGTCTTTATTCAAGAGTATATATACAAGTGTAACCAAAGGTCTGGGTCGAGATTCTGTACTAAATAGGTCTGACTATCATCAAGTGAAGCTGGGGAGGGGTTATTGTGATTTTCTGTTTCAAGTGTTTCCCTGGGCTCACAGAAGATGAAGTAATCGATTTGAATTTGCATTTGCATTGAACTAGCCTTTTTTTAGGCAAGGTTCAAAGGGCAAAACCACCACCACCATAACAGATACAAGCATGCAAAATCTGAATTTAATGCTACTGAATGCTAGAAGTCTAAACCTCAAAATGCACTCTCTCGAGGCACTCATAAAATGGAGAACATCGATATCTGTGCAGTAACTGAGACCTGGTTCAAGGCTCCAGAGAGCACCCCTGCAATACCAGGCTGCAACTCTTACCACACTTTTCGGCCACCAAACCAGGACCGAAACACTAAAGGTGGAGGAGTGTCAATATTCACCAAGGATATTCACACCTCCAGGCTAGTTGCCCAACACAATGCATCTGAAATTCTCCAGGTGCAACTAACACTAGGTAAGACTGCAATCCAAATTGTAGCTTGCTACAGAACCCGCACCATGCCGCAAGATTCTCACTACACCTTTCTAAATATACTGGAAAATATTAAGATACAACCAAACACCCTAATACTGGGTGATTTCAATTACCCTGCCATTAACTGGGAAAACTACTCAGGTACCAACACCTTTTCCCAACAGTTCTTGGAATTCATAAATTCCAATGCCCTGGATCAACTAATCCATTGTCCCACTAGAGGCTCCAATATCCTAGACCTGTAGAAAAAACCTCCGGTAAACCACAACGAAAGTCTTGTGTTGACAGCAAATATCCAATGCAAACCAATAAATAAAAGTTCCAAAGTTCATTTTTATTTTTATTTTATACAATTTTACACAGTTTAATAAATTTTGAATTTAGAACTTTTATTTATTGGTTCACATTGGAAATTTGCTGTCAACACAAGACTTTCATTGTGGTGGTTTACTGGACGTTTTTTCTACTTTGTTTTTCCTTACCCCTCACTGGCCAACCTTTAACAGTGTTAAGGAGAGTTTGTTTTCCTCCAGTATCCTAGACCTGGTCATTACCAACATGGGAGATAGATGATCTACACCAGTGGTCACCCCCTCATTGGTCAGGTCTGACCATAAGCAAATCACCCTTGACATCCACATCCACCCCCACCCCCCAGTAAGGAAACCTCCATAAAAAACTTCTCCAAAGCCAACTTCATGCTATTCAAGTCAGAAGTGACAAACTTCATGACACCCATGCAGACAGGAACTGAAAGTTCGACTGCTGAATCCTACACTAAGGCACTGTACGAGCACATCCACTCATGCATGAATCGTGCCATCCCAAATAGAACCAAGATGCTCTCCTCCAAATAAATGAAGCCAATCTGGTGGTCCCCTGCCATAAACAAACTATACAACAGAAGAAAGAAACTGTTGCAGAAAAGAGGAAAATCCCAGAATGCAAAAAACTCCCTTACCAGCCTCAGTAAGAAGCTGAGATCCCTCATAAAATCCTCCAAATCTAGTTATGTAAATAAAATTGCCAAAGATTCCAAAGACATCCACAAGGCATTCTATAGTTATGTCAAGAATCTAAATAGCAATGCTCAAATATGCTCTGAGCTACAACAGAATGGCATTAAATATACTGATTCCCAAGGATATTGCCAATATCCTGGCAGATCGATTTAGTGCCTTCACCCCCCCCCCCCTCACTACCAAAAGATTGCCAAATTCCTTTAATCATGGCCACACAGGTAGAAACCGCACTCTCCAAAGCTAAGAATACAGCATCGATAGGACCAGATTACATACTGGGCTGGTTACTACATGAACTACAAAATGAAATGGCACCTCACCTAAGTGTCATGTTTAACCATAGCTTCACCTCAGGCTTTGTGCCCACTGAGTGGCACACAGCTACAGTTATCCCACTCCACAAGGCGGGATCCACCTTGGATCCCAGGAACTACCGTCCCATCAGTCTGACGAGCCTGATCTGCAAGGGCATGGAGCACATTATCATGGAACTTATATACAAAGACATTAGCAACCTTCAAACACTGGACCCCACCCAGCTTGGGTTTTGTGAAGGGCAGATCTTGTCTCCTGAACCTGATTGACTTCTTCGAATCAGTCTCCAGAGCTGTGGACAAGGGTAAGGCAGTCCACACAGCCTATCTGGACCTCGCCAAGGCCTTCAACACCATCCCCCACTGTGGAATCATAGATAAACTTACTAAGCTGGGCATAAATCCCTATGTCACTCAATGGGTTGACAACTGGCTTACTGACAGAACCCAGACTGTAAAAGTAGCCGACTCCAAATCCAGCTCCAGACAAGTGACAAGTGGAGTACCTCAGGGTTCAGTCCTGGGACCACTCTTGTTTGGCATCTACTTCTCTGAAGTACAGGCCAACACTAAGGGACTCTAGCTAACAAAATTCACAGATGACTGCACATTGGGAGCCATTATTGAATCCCCAAATGATGTGTATATTCTACAAAAGGGCCTTACAGAAACAGATGCTTGGTGCCGGAGCCATGAGCTCAGGCTTAATGCCAAGAAATGTATAGTTATCCCCTTTGGGAAAAAAACATGTACCCATGAATTACCACATAGGTGGCAGTACACTAAACACCAAAAGTGTGATGAGAGACTTAGGGACACAGGTGGACAGTGGTCTCAACTTCAATAACCACATCGCCACAACAATCAGGAAATTCTTCTATGTGGCACACCTCATCACTAAGGGCTTCTCATCCAGAAAAAAGGATGTCATTGTCCCACTGTGCTCATCCCTCATTGGACCCATTATAGAGTACAACTCCCCGTTTGGTATGTACCTCACAAGACATCTGCAACAGCTGGAAAGGCCGCAGGAATACCTCACTAAAAGAATCACAGGCCTAAAGCAGATACTCTATGCTGACTGGCTAAAAAAACTCCAGCTATACTCTGTGGCATATCATCTACTCAGAGGTGATCTCTGCTTAACATACAAGGCCATGTCAAACCCTGAGCTGTTGGACATGCTCCACTTAAAGAAATCCCAATCCCTCAGAGCCACATGTTCCAGGATAGGTTTCTGACCCAAAGACTCCCCATACTCTGGAATAGACTGCCCATACATGTCAAGTAGAGCGGGGATCCCCGGGGATCATGTCAGTCACCCTGCTAGACAGGGGTACAGGGAAGTGAATACTGTGGGAAGAAATCTCCAGGGAATTGTTATGGCTAGACTTGTATAGGCCTTAGGGCCGATAGCCTAGTACCAACCTATGAACTTATGAACCTTTAAGAACTCTTAAGACTCAATTTTTATAGATAGACCTGGCATGCCATACTCCTTGAGGTCAGAAAGAGTTGGACATGATTAAATGACTAAACAACAAAACTAATCTTTTGACCTTGAAACAGTACTGCATGCAATTGTTAATTCATGCTTGAATTAGTGTAATGGTTACTACCTCATGATCTGATTTGACTGCAGGAGGTTCAGAATTTAATGACCAGTCTACTGACTGGTTTCTCTCTCTTCTAGTCTTATATTGCAGACTTTAGAATTGAAGCACTTTAGTGCTCCATGTGTGACATAAATTGTAGAAACTGCTTGCTATAAATGCCAGATGAGGGGATGGAATGGAGTACAAGAAAATATAGCTACACCTCTGAATGTGGATGTCCTGCAATGACCACTTCAAAGACCTGGTCAAGCAAGGGAGACATAGTCTCAGACCTGGATCCAACACAAGGCCATTAAATTTAATTTTATAAATTAAAAAAAAAAATTACATTTTTTAAGGGTGTTCTTTAAGAATGCCCTCTGGTTCTGGTCGCATACACCTGTTGTGTCTGTTTGCACGTCATCTTCGTAGAGACCTGTTGTCTACTTGTTCAATTCCGCTTTCCATGCATGGAATGTAAATGCAAGAAGACATTCCTGTGCTGCTACAGTAGAATGAACATGCTCAGTTGTGAGCTAGAACATGATACAGCACAGACACAGCTAAGGGAGGATTGTGTGTGCATGTGCGTGTGTGTAAAACATCCTAGGTTAGGGATGGCAGGTGGTTAGTTAACTGGCTCAGTTAGTTACAGGTAACGAGAGCATGAATCCTCTACCCCAACTATCAAGCTGCTAAAAAATGTAATTTCAAGTGCATTTTCAAGGAACTGAGTTTCATGTGCATTTTTCCAGGAATTGAGTTTCAAATGCATTTTAAAGGAACTGTGGGCTTCAAGGCACGAGAAGTTTACTGCTGCTCATGCTAAGCCTGTTTACAATGTGCAGCTGTTTTGTTTAGCAAATGGCATTACTATTGTTCTACAGAGTTTAACTGTTAGTAGCACAACAGTAGCATACCTTGTTCTCGATGCAGAAGGCTGTGGATTCTGCTCCCACAGCATGTAGATAGACTGCTGATACTGTGTTATACTTTAAGGGGGGGGGGGGGGTGGGTGCTGTAGTCCTGAGTCTTTCTTCATTTGGATGAGAAGCCTAGTAACTATGAACCTGTTGTTAGTTTGCCATCCATTGCCTATTGCAATATTACCAGCTTATCATTTGTTCTTAATGTAACATATGTAATTTATTCTTCAAGAGCAGCTGGCACTGAATTCATAGGTGAAACACTGAAATATAAAGTCATTTGCTAGCAGTGACCTCTTCATTAGTTACAGATCTCTTTAATGTGGAGTCATTCAGTTCCTGGGTGGCCACGATGCAAGATTTGAATATACTCTTGTTGCAAGGATTTTGGAAAAATCAGTTTTGGACCTTTCATGATGATACCATCTTCCATCAAAAGCTAATCTCTGTAAGGAGAATGCTGCCACGCATCTACTGGTAAACAAGATTGCTTTGATGGCCATCCTTAACTGATAAAGTGGTTGAGCTTCTGGAATTGGATTTGAAGCTGTGTGAGTTCTAATCTCATAAAATGTTTTCACTTCCATGACTTCAAAATCAGGTTTCTCATTCTCATGCTGTTCAGTGTTTTTTCGGGGTGATTGGGAAAGAGTTTCAGCAAGAAAAAGAAGTTTGCCTTTTGTGTAAACAAGATTGAACTTGTACTTTTGCAAGGGTCCCTATTAAATTATCGAATGTTTCAAAGTTTGAATATCATATGGTCGACACCATATGATCGAACTTTGAAAAGTTCAAAGGTGAAAGGCAATGGCTCCATATGCGCAGAATGGGAAAATTTCCCTTTTAACGTAAGTGTTTTTTTTGTTTTTATTATATATTCGAAGATTCAAGTTTCGCTCATATGTTGTCGAACATATGAGGTTTGAAATTTTGAAGCTTTGAATATATAATATAGACCCCTTTTGCAATTTTGACATCATGTGTTGCAATCCAGCAAGAGCTGTGTCCATTGGCTTTTTCAAAACAGTGACCAAAGGTTGTTGGTCAGTTTTAATTTGAATAGGTAGGCAATAAATATAATCATGGAACTTTGAACATGCAAACACAACTGCCAAAAGCTCCTTTTTTGTTTGTGCTGCATTTTGGCTTGGGTTAGAGTTTTAGATGCATAGACTGGTCTACCCACTTGAAGAATAACTGCACCAAGACCAAACTTTGAAGCATCACAAAAAAAGACTTACTGGTTTGTGAACATAATAATATCTTAAAATGGGTGGACTGGCAATTTTCTGTTTCAGGGTATCGAATGCTCTTTGGTGTTATGTTGACCAGGACCGGGTTACATCTTTGCATGTCAGCTCTATTAATGGTGCGGAAAGTTCATTTAAGGCTGGAATGAACTTCCCCAAATAGTTGACCATGCCAAGAAAATGTTGTAAAGCTGTAACATTGTCTGGAGCTGGCATCTCTGGAATTGCAGTTTGCATGGAAGGATCTGGTTCTAAGCCTGAACTGGTAAACAAATGTCCCACATACGTAACTTCTTGTAGCCTGAATTTACATTTCTGAGGATTCAGTTTACGATTCACTTCATGACCACATTTCAGAACTTTTCTGAGGTTTCTATCATGTTCAACTTCACCATTGCCTCCAACAATAATATCATCTACTATTATAGCACATGGATAGCCAAAAAAATTTGTTCCATCGCACGTTAAAACACTTCACCTGCAGAATTTATTCCAGATGGCATTCTTAAAAATCTGTATCTTCCAAATGGTGTACTGAAAGTGGTTATCAATGAATATTTTTGATCAAGCAAAATTTTCCAAAATTACCTTTTTGCATCTAAGACAGAAAAAACAGTGGCATTTGGCATAAGGGCATCAATTTCTTTGACTGTCCACATTGGATGATAAGGTTGTTTTAGTGCTTTGTTCAAATCTCTTGAATCAAAACATATTCTAATATCATATGCGCTTTTCTTATGAGCTACTACCATGGGTGATACCCATTCAGTTGGTTCTTCTACTGGACGTATTACTCCTAGGCATACCATTCTGTCTCTCTCAGCTTTGACTCTGCCCTGCAAAGCAATGGAACTTTCCATGCTGGTATAATGACTGGGCTTATCTTGTGGTCCAACTTCATATAGTACATAACTAGGAGTTTGCCTAACTTTTCTTTAAAAATATCAGCATAGTCATAAAAAATAGTTTGTGCAAAATTTTTGTTGTTACACGTGCTTATATGGTGGACTTCTTTACAAAATGAAATCAGTCCCATTTTGAAACTGTCCTTGAGGCCTAACAAAGACTACACATGTCACTTCACTATGCAAAACTGTAAGTCATAGCTACTCTCAGTAGCATAATATGAAAGCACGATTGAGCCTTCACTTTGAATCTCTTCACCATAATAAGCTTTGCACACTTTGCCAAATCAAGAATCTCACCAGTTTTCACTCTGCTGACATAACACTGCACTTTGAACCAGTATCAACTTTGAGTTCTGCCAGTCGGCCATTAATCAGAACAGTATAAAACACTTTGCTCTTTGCTCACAAATCTACTGCACTATTTCTTCAAGCACAGACACACCATCAACATAAAACATAGGTTTGCAGCTTTCTAATTAATCATCTTGCCTCTTTGAATGCTCTTTTTAATAAAATAATGTGCCCGTTTAAATTTACAGAACCTTTTGAAATGATTCCACTTTTTACATGTGTGGCACTGCTGACCAAAAGCTAAGCACTTCTCTCGCTTGGGCTCATGACTACCTCCACAGTTATGGCAGTTGACTATGAGGCTTGTCACAGGTTTTGCTGAGTCACCCCTCTGCTTTACTGAATGTGTCCTGGGTTTCAATGTAGCTGCTCTGGGTTTTATAGGAACCACGGGTTTTGTATCAAGGCTCAGGGTGTGGTCCTCTCCTTAGGCCTGTATCTTTTAACCTCATGCTGCATACTATCAACATTAGGACTGGAAGGCACTGCAAGCATGCTTTTCACATTTATAAGCATATTTGTGTGCTTTTCTGTGAGGTCATGTATTTGACAAATCTCTATGTTCTTATTCAAAGTTAAATCACTGTCTCAAAGCAAAATCTTTCTCACTGCATCATCTTTAATACCACACACAAGCTTGTCTTTTATGAACTCATCTCTCAAATCATCAAATCTGCACGTTTTTGCCTTGTATCTCAAGTCAGTTATATTTGCTGTAAACGTTTCACCAGGCTTTTGATCTCTTGTGTAAAATATGTACCCTTCCACTGCAATATTAGTTTGGGGGTTGCACATTTCTCTAAATTTATGTTTTAAGCACTCAGGGTCTTCCCGTGTTTCAGCCTGTACCACAATATGGTGGTCTTCCCCCCCCACTACAAACACAGCAGGTGCATACACAAATGAACACTCCCTTTCAATGGCTTCTGAACCAGCTAGATTAAGCAGAATGAATGCCTTTGTATGTGCATCTTTGTCAGAAAAAGCAGCCTGAATGAAAATATCATACTCCTGCTCAAACACTCTCCAGTTTTCTGAAACATTATTATTAAACATAAGAGGACTGGGTTTGAAAAATCCCTCTGCCATGCCAATAAGTTGCCCTTGTAATTATGTCAAATATATACACCAGGTACTTGAAAAATATTCAACTGCACAATAATCTCTTTGAAATAACTGTATTCTGCAAAATAACTGCACTGTAATGCTGCACACACTTGCCAACACTCTGCATACGTTGGCTATCTTGAATAGCTTTAGTTAATATAAAAAAGTAGCACATTGTGAAAAAATATGGTTGTTTTTCCCTTTTTTTATATACATTTTATGTGATTTGAAAGTTATTTTAAGATGTTTCGTAAGCATTGTGAGTACTCTTTTATCAATGTGTCAGAATTTCAAATATTTCGTTTAATTAGAAATTCGTTTTGAACATTTTGAGTGCTTTGTTTGTGTAAAAAGTCATTTAAATGAGTTTTAGTACCTGGAATTATCTTTCTGACCTGTTTATGAGTCATTTGAGCTTCAAATGATTAATTCATGTATATTCCAACATTACTGACTGCGTGCCTCATGGTTTTGAACTTGGAAGCTATTCTGACACCATGTCACTTGTCTTGTGTATTCAAATAAGACAAAGAGGCTTAGGGATTCATTTACGTAGTTTATTACACATAAACACATCAGGATTGATGACTGGAACATTAAACTTAATGAAAGTAACTAACTGACTAACTACTACACACATACATGCTTTCACTCCGGCTGCTCACTCAAAATGGCACCCTTGCTTGCACGTTCTAGGTACTTATATGCATATGCCCATAGACTGGAATGGCTTTTAAAGGTACAACACACACTCTGATCTACAAGAGTCACTGGGTCTATATCAAAAGATCAAAGAGGCGTTTAATCGAATACCACTTTTTTTGACATATAAAGAGCGAATGCACTAAAGCGCCAACATTCAAAACAGCGATTTCTTTCCCTGGGAAAGAAATTGTTTGGCCATTCCTATGTGTTTGCCCCTTTCCCCAGTGTAGTGTGATCTCACAGTTGGTATATTTAGTTAGGGGTGTGGGGAGGGCACGGTTCCCCCATGTTGGGGGGGTGAAGCCCCCCACGTTGTTACGTTTGAAAGTGTATGTGTGTTTGTGTTTCTGCTAATGATTTCTTTCCCAGGGAAAGAAATTGGTGTTTTGAGCATTCGCTCTTTAGTGCGTTTGCTTTTTATGTGAAGACGAAGAGATGTTCGATTAAATGCCTCTTTGGTCTTTTGATATAGATCCAAGTCACTCAATCTAGGCATCTACACTTAGTCAGCGAGTCAAAGTAAACATGCTGGAGAGACAGATATGTGTCTCAGAGATTACCTCTTCTTTGGACTAGGCTTCATATTCACATTTTGATACCAGACAACTACTTAATCTTAAAGATAAAGCATGGTCACAATGGCATACCAATAAAACTCAAGTCAATCTAAAAAACTACCAACAACTGAGAAACAAAGCCAAACCCCAGATTAAACACAACAGAAACATACTATAATGAAATCCAACAAAAGCACCAAAATAAATGACAAGAATTCTGGTCCGCTATAAAAAAACTCATCTAGCCTGGTCAGTCTACCACACATACCCCAACAACTTCAAGCAAAACAGGCAGTACAGCTACACAATTCAGCACATACATCCTTAGTTCTATACTATCACCTACTAAAAACAACAGTAACACTCCTCTAACTATCTCTATAACATCTGATGAAGCCAGATACTTTGTCCTTCAAACCCATCCAAACCAATGTCATAAAAAATGCTCAGTAAACTTAAATCTGCAATCCCAGCAGCTAGCAACTTACCTGCAGAATACCTTAAACTACCATCTAATGCCATCTGCTACCCTATCTCCATTCTGATTAACAGTTCTATCACAGAACACTACATTTCCAAAATGTAGAAAATATCATACATCATCCCACTGCATAAAGGAGGGACGTCTACTGAGCTCTCCAACTACAGACCAATAGCAATTCTATCTCCCCTAGCCAAACTACTAGGGAAAATGCATGCACACCCAACTCAAATACCTCTTATCTAACAACCTCCTAACTAATGCACAATATGGTTTTTGCTTCAATCATAGTACCACAACTGCCCTTCTGAGTTTTACAAATACTATCAACCAACACAGAACTAAAGGATCTTTCCAAAGCTTTCTACACTGTCTCCCACCAGAAAGTCCTCACTGAACTCTTCACCTTAAACCTGAGTTTCTCGTCTCTTTCATGGATCCATAGCTGCCTGACTGGCTGGCAACAAGCTGTGAAATGGCTACACGATCTCTCCGCTCTTTTGCTTGACACGATGGGATCCCCCAGGGTGCACTTTTAGGTCCTCTACTCTTCTGTACTTTTACCAATAAAGTCCACACTGCCACCCAACTTTCTTTTTTAATTCAATATGTGGATGATTCTGTACTCATCGACACTGCATCCACTCTCCCACAACTTGTAGAAATGCCACAACTGTCTTTCTCAGCCATTAAATCCTGGCTGTTAAATTCACAACTAATTCTTAATCCAAACAAAACTAAACAAATGCTTTTTGGACCTAATACATCCTTAGACTGTTCATCCTCATTTCAAATCCATTCCTCAAACAATACAATAATTGCCATAGTACCTCAAACAAAACTGCTTGATGTAGCAACTGGCAATAATTTAAAATGTGATCCACATCTAGCACAGATTATTAAAAAGACACACAAAAAGCTAGGAACACTATTTAGAATCAAACCATACCTCACCAACACTACAAGGCAGTTGATTGCCAGAACCCATCTACTCTCTGCCCTGCTATATGGGTCTCTATTTTTTACCAACCTAAAGAAAAGAGACTTAACAAAACTAGAAGCTTGCTGCAACAAAAATAGCCAAATTTGCAACAAATACTCCACTCAGAATCCATCACTGCTCTGCACTACATCAACTTAACTGGTTAGAATTACCCCACTACCTAACCTATACTTGGCTTATCACTACCCATAGACTCACACACCAACCAGATAAATGCCTGGTACTCCAAAACCTACTCCAGCCATATAACAATAAACGGGTCATCCATTCCTCTAATAAATCTCTACTGCAAATCTCCAAATCCAACAATAGTGCTGGAGACACTTTCTACTCTAACTATGTCTCCAGAATTTGGAATGCTATTCCTCAAACTATCATAACTGTAGCTAACTTCATAAATTAAAAAAAAAACTACTTAAAAATCACCTGCACAACACCTGGCTTTTGTCCCTGCTCTAATCCTGGCTAATTCTATTCTTCCTGTTTATCAGCCACTGACACCTAATGTCTTCTTGCCTATCTGCCACTTACACCTAGGGTCCTCCTCTCTTACTGACCAGCATATAGACCTCTACAATACATTTACTGCTTAACTCCTCTCCCCACCCCCCACAACACAGCCAAAATCTATTCACCCCTTTTTCCTCCTAGAATACATAAAGCATGTCTCTATCTTGCATTTCACACGACCTTACCTTCCTCCTGCTCTCTGTCCACCTAACCGTTAACTTTGCACTCTACTTTCCCTTGACTAAACTACATTTTTTTCTCCCTCCTAACTTGACTACACTCTCCTCGTCTCTATACTTTCTCACTACCTTGTTTTTCCTCATGCTTCTTCTATAGACCTATGTCACACTTCACTCTTTTTCACACCTAACTCCCTCCACTTTTTCCATCTTCTGTAAATTCCTTCCTCTTGTCCCTCTGCTCTGTTCTAAAAGTTTTATAGAATAAACACATCTTTATATCATCACTCACTTTACTATATAGTAGACGTATCTTCCTGTGTCATTGTTTTGTCCACAACTTTTAGACATTGTCCCCTATAGAAAAATGATTTACAATTGTTTTTTATCTAATGTATGCAAAAGTGCTTGTTGTCCTAAAAATGTGATTATTCTGTAATATTGCTGTGTAAGTAATGTATTGAAGCTTTTCTCCCTGGGGCTTCACTGAAAATGGACTATCACACAGTTGAACCTTCCCAGTAAACAAATGCCAAATGAATAAATAAATAAATAAAATAAATACATTTCAAGAAAAAATAGCTTCTCAGGCAAAGGACAACCACAAAGCTTTCTACAGATATGTCCAGAACCTGAGGGAAAATACACAACAATGAGAAGAACTTATTGTAAATGGCATCACCCACACTGAACCAGAGGCCATTGTCAACCTTTTGGCTGACAAGTTCAGCTCAAATTTCTCTCCCCTGATAATCCGAAGGAAAAAACACATAACACAGTCCTCCCAACCATTACTAGAGAACAGGTCATTAATGCAATTTCCAAGGCCAAAAACATTGCATTGATGGGCCCTGATAACATACCGATATGTCTAATAAATAGCATGAAATACAAACTCTCTGGTCCACTTGAATCACTTTTCAACTGGACCCTTCAGTCAGATTTTGTGCCCGAGGAATGGCTACAGCCATTCCACTGCACAAAAGAGGTCCAACCACTGATGTGGGTAACTACAGGCCCATAAGTCTTACCAGCCTGATATGTAAGGCCATGGAAAGAATCGTCATGGACATGATAAATGAGGACATGAGTGACCTGCAAACACCGGACACATCACAGTTTGGCTTTGTTAGAAGAAGGTAATGCTTATTAAATCTGGGGGACCTTTTTGAGAGGGTCACCAAAGCATTGAATGAAGGTAAGACTGTGCACACAGCTTACCTTGACCTGGCTAAGGTTTTTGATACAATATCTCACTCAGGCATCATAGATAAGCTCACTAATTTAGGTAGAAACATTTTTATTATCAACTGAATAGCCAGTTGGATTACTGATAGGACCCAGGAGGTCAAAACAGGTGAGACCGTCTCCACCAAGAGGTCAGTCACTAGCAGAGTCCCCAGGGCTCGGTACTGGGCCCACTCCTTTTTGGCATCTACTTCTCTGAAATGGAAGCAAATGCTGAAGGTTTATGGCTGACTAAGTTTGCAGATGATTGCAAGCTGGGGGTTATCATCACTTCCCCTGCAGACACTAGCCTTCTTCAAGAAAGGTCTATCTTTGACTAATAAATGGTACCAAACCTATGGTCTTAAACTCAGTGCAAAGAAATGCATAACTGCATCCTTTGGGAAATCAACCATGCTGGCTAATTATCATGTTGATAATATACCCTTAAGAGATGACCCATTGGTGAGGGATCTGGGTTTACATGTAGACAGTAGCCTTACCTTTGACTACCACATGGCCACAGTGGTGAGGAAATCCTTTTATGTTCCACAACTTATAAGTAAGGGCATAGCATCTAGGTCCAAAGAGGTTATTATCCCACTGCACTCCGCCATTATCAGACCAATCATAGAGTACAATACTACATTTGGTATGCACCTGACCAGACATATGCAGCAACTAGACTGACCTCAAAGGTTCCTTAAAAAAGAATTCAAGGCATAATATACCTGCCTTATACACAGCACCTTAAAGCCTTTTCCCACTACTCGACCTCCTAGAGATTGCTGAAAGGTTAAATATCCTTGGCTTACAAGGATATGCAAACCCCACACTTATGAATCTACTACATATTCATAAGGCAAAGAGTATCAGAAATACAAGGTCCAGGGACCTGAATTTTGTCTGTGACATAGAACATGCTGGAGAGAAAGATATGTGTCACTGAGATGGGCTGTCCTATGGAACAGGTTTCCCATCTATGTGAAACTGAGTTGATCTATTATCCTGCTTAAGCACAACTTAGACAAGTAGATGGAGAACAGGAAATTTTATACCAGGCCTGACATCCATGTCCCTTATGGACAGAGATAGCTTATAAATGCCTGGCCTTCAATGTCCAGTTTGGATGCAGGACATCATTATTCTTTTGGGAAAACATGGCTAGGCTTAGAAAGGTCCTTTGGATTGCTAGCCTAGTAACAGTCTATGAATTTATGAATCTATGAAAAAGCAAACTTTATGCAATATTGGCTGGATGCATTTTCTTTGAATGTTGTTTCAAGGGCAGAGAAGTTCTAATGCTAAGTCTGTTTTCATTGTGATACTGTATTGTTTTGTTTAGCAAATGTCTATCAGTGATTGTGCTATACAATTTGAAATAAAAGTTTTAAATTGAATTCAAATATCTGTAATCATTGTAGAAGTAAGGCAGAAAACAATATGCATACTGAGAGGTTTGAACAGTGTTTATGGTAACTGGGGAGAAATAGCCAAGTAATGGGACACTGGAATGATTGCAGGGGGAGCGGTAGAACTATGCATGGAGGATGGCCTGATCCATTACCCTGCCTCAGGCCCCATTTGTCCATGATGTAGCTGTGCATAGTCTACCCGTTAGTCTTATTAGATGATGACAAGGGCATATCCAGAGGGGATGGCTTAGGGAAGCAAACCTGGGACTATGCAAGCTAGTGATCTAACATGAAACCTCAGATATCAAGATTAAGTTGAGACCATAAAATATACAAATTATGGGATGCAGTGGAAACAACCAGAGTGAAGCCAGATCTCTCCAAAGGTATGCTTGCTGGTTTTATCAATGACTCAGTTATTGAACTCATCCATGATTAATGACCTAGGAGGCCTATGAGTTAAATCAAGGAGGAAATTGGAGGAACCTTGAAGAAAATTTCCCAAGGTAACCTAATGGATGCGATACTAAGAAAAATCTACTGTTCATTCCTATACCACAGGACATATTCAAAGACGTTAGATAGACCAGCCTTTGCCTACAGCAATCTAAGGTAGCAAAACAAACAAAATGGTCACCCTACGTCTAATTACTTTATTTTTACCCTGACTGGGGTAATGAATGACTAAGGGACCTGGAGGGATAGAAACCTGAAGATATGGGGAAATATTTCATCTGTGTCTCCGTAATAAAAGCCAGATTACACCCACAGAGCAGATCTGAGACAATATCTGGATTGTTCTTTACTAATCTGGCATTAAACAATATTACCCTATTTAGTGTCTTAAATGGACAGGCCTTTTCTAATGGTTGAGGATTTCTGTTCATATCCAGAGGTACCATCACTAGCAGTGCTGAGAAATCCCAGCCCCAATATGACATATGACACCCTAGATCATGGAAAGAGAAAATAAAATCCCTACCTACCACAAATTGATTAATATATATATATATATATATATATATATATATATATATATATATATATATATATATATATATATATATGTGTGTGTGTGTGTGTGTGTGTGTGTGCTCCAGGGATACAAAACGAGGATTCATATAGGAGAAAGGCAAGCAGAAGGTAACTAGCATAAGAGAAACAATTCTTACAAGTTTCCAAATGAAAATAAATAAATGAATAATCAAAAACACCAGTGTCCTCTAACCTGTATCTACTAACTCCAGAGCTGTACAACCAAGACAAAAACTGAGAATCCCTGCCAACTGTATATTGCTAACTATGCAAAAACATAAACTGCTCTCATAGTTATTCTTCATGTAAAACAGGGATCAATGAGCTGGAAAACAGGGATCATAGAAGTATAGGATCATGGGAATTACAAAGGAAATGTACACCATGAGCTGAAGCATCATGGTAAACTTGAGAGGATTGGTGTTCCAGGGATAATCTGTTTGTTAATGATGATATTACTTTTATGGGCAGCAAGACTGTAATATGAAAGGGATGAAATACTGAAACAAATCCCTGAAAAAAGTATGAGCTGTAAAAACTGAAGTCGAAAGAATACTGCGATGAAGTAGTGGCCAAGATTAAAGACACTGAATATGAATAATCAGCTTTTTCAATGTGTCTGAAACACCAGCTGAGTAACCACAGAGGGTCATTAATATCTGGTACCTCAACTAATATCATGTCATAGCGATTGGTCAGTAGTCCCTACAGTGAATAAAAATTAATCTGAGATCAACAACAGAAGAACATGTAACTGTGTGCACGAAGTCTGTTTTCACTAGGTGTGGAGTGACTGTACAAGTTGCTACTGAGAAGGCTGCATGGTTTGTAAATGTCAGTTTTAAAAGTCTTATATAAGACTGGGATTTTTTCACCCCATTGCTAATTTATATTTTCCACAGTCAAATGGTTTGATGACAAGGGGTACTTCTTGGAATCCATGGTTCCAACACATTAGTTGGTTATAACTGGAAATCTGAATATAATTTACTCTACCCCATACATTGTTTAAATATTTTTAAACATCTTTATCCATCATTTAAAATATCTACATTCTTAGTGAATCATCAATACCTTGTGTATACCCTTAATGCATCACCATCATCATCGTCATTGTCATCAACATCACCATCGACATCATCATCATTGTCATCACCATTGCCATCATCATCATCACCATCATCATCACTGTCATCTTCATCATCATCACCATCATCATCATCATTGTCATCATCACCATCACCATCATCATCATTGTCATCTTCATCATCGTCATCACCATCATCATCATTGTCATCACCATCGACATCATCACCATCACCACCACCATCATCATCACCATCATCATTATTGTCATCTTCATCATCGTCATCACCATGATCATCATCATTGTCATCATCACCATTGATATCATCACCATCACTATCACCACCATCATCATTGGCATCATCTTCATCATCATCATCACCATCATCATCATTGTTGTCATCATTATCATCGTCAGCATCACCATCATCATCAACATTATCATCATCACCATCATCACCATAATCATCATCGTCAACATCATCATCATCATCATTGTCATAGCTCCTACAGTTCTCCTAAACCCATCATATTTATGCTGCACAATACACAGAAAAAAGGCAATAATACCCACTAAAAAGTCTTTCGGCTTTTCCTGGTTAGGGGTCACCACAATGGATCACCAGTCTGCAGATTGACTGGCAGTGATACTTTTACAGTATCGAGTTGCCAGCCCGGCGCCCAACCTTCACAGAAGGCAGACAGATACACACACGCACCTACCTGCATGTCTTTAAAACTCACTTGACCGCAGGGAGGACATGCAGACTCCACACAAAAGATACTCCAGGCAAGAATTAAACTGAAGAACCTTTTGATGTGAAGAGACAATACTAACCGCTGCATCACTGCAGCCTAATGCCCACAACTCACTACCCCCCATAAAACGGGTCTATATTAAAAGACTGAAGAGGCATTTCAGTGAACAACTGTGCACTGAAAGAGAGCCTTACAAGACTATCTGCAAATATATAGAGCTGAGTATACTTTTCTGTATTATTCTGTATTATAGAGCTAAATTGTTGCTTAGATATCTGTTGTCTTACTGTTCTGCAAATATACAGAGATTAGTATATATTTTCTGATTTTATAATTTGCAGTGTGATTCCTCACATCTCTGTTGAAACTATCTTCCCCAACCCCCCTCCCTGTTCTTGGTAGTAGTTTAAATTTGGTGGCTTTTGCAGTGCCCACCCCACTGTAGATTTGATCTAGGACACTCCCCCAGCCCCATCTCTTTACCACATTCTACCTAATAAACCCTTTCTGCACTTGCTTTTAGTCCTTTTTAATTTAATTGCATTTTTTCAAACTGCGTGTGGACTAATATTGCTACATACTCAAGTGTGCCAGCTTGCACTGCACGTGAATTGTTTTTACTACTGTTTTTGCTACTTTTCTGAAAAAAAAATTGTAAGCCTGTTTCCTACCTTTCCTGTAATTAGTGTTCCAGATACAGATTTGCTGTATCCAGGACTGTTTGTAAGCTTCTGAGCCCCCCAAGCCTTTCTGTGTTGGATGGAAGCCTTCTAGCTTATCAGTGGGAGTGGTAAGCATTAGGTAACCTGTCTACCACATAAGGAGTGGTTCTGGCGCAGAATTTGTAGTTATTGGCCGTTTGGGCGGTCTTCCATCTCTCTCAACTTTCTGATTTGAAGGCCTGCATTTGCACTTGTTTCTGTCCTGTAACTCCTGGGCCCATCTCATTTGCTCACTCAAAAAAAAATCAAATTTTATCTGCTTTTACTGTATTTGTGTTTCTTCCTACTTTATTTTGCTTTTGCGTCATCTTAATAGTACTCAATTGTATTAATTACTGCTTGGTGTAACTCATTCTAAGCCTTTTAGTTTAAGCACTTGGGCTTCAAACGAGTTGTTTTACATTAAGAAGGTTTGTGGTCTGCACTGTAGTGGCTGAACAGGTAGCTTCTTACTGAAATTGGTACACCTTGTTTGCTGTAGCATAGACTATATCCAGGCCTGCTGAATCTAGCTTTGTTTGTATAACTTGAGCACTAAAGTATTCAATTGTATTTATTACTGCTTGGTAGTAACTTGATTGAAGTGTAGCTATCATTCTAAGTCTTTTGGATTAAGCACTTGGGCTTCAGACCAGTTGTTTTACATTAGGAAGGTTTGTGGCCTGCACTGTGGTGGCAGGACAGGTAGCTTACATTCTTCTAAGTTGGGAACTGCTGATTGATGGCTCAGTGTCTGTTATTCTAAAAGTGTATTAGTTCTGGTTTAAGCACTTGGGCTTCAGGCCAGTTATTTTACATTAAGAAGGTTTGTGATCTGCACTCTTGTGGGAGGAGAGGCTGGACTCTTCCCTTCTGAGCTGGGAATTTCTGGGAAAAGGCTTATAGTGCCTGCATATTTGAACTGTTTCTTACTGAAATTGGTACACCTTGTTTGTTGTAGCATAAACTAGATCCAGGCCTGCTGGATCTAGCTTTGTTTGCATGCTTGTTGTTTGTTAGCTTGTTATTTCCCTGAAACGCTAATTCCACCTAAAATGCTGCTTTTTGGCACTTCTGTGAATCCCTAGTGATATCTGCTTTGCTTACTGTACTTATTTCCTTATTTCACTTGAAAGAAAGTTACTGTTTGTCATTTTTGCATTTGTTACCTGTAATGCATTGCATTTAAGTTACCTGGCACTTGCTCACTAAAGCAATTATATAAGTCAGCACTAGAAAATTAAAAGCACTACACCCTCACAAACTCCCCTTGAGTACCTTGTTCCCCATTGGCCCTTTTTTCAATTATAAAGGAATTTCCAATACTATTCTAGCATGTCCAAAGGTCAGTTGTCAATCTCCTCTCCGGTCCAGCTGGTGAATCTGGGAATCTTGAGGCAATGTTACAACTGCCTCATGTACACAGACAACCCTTTTCCTCCTCCCAACAAATTCCAACACATGTGAGAGATGCAACCATATAGCCAAACTGGAGGATAAGCTCTCTCAACTTAGTACTGGTGTAACCAGTCAGGAGGAGAAGGAAACCACACTCACTACAATTCCAGTCTCACATAGACCTACCATGACAGCAAACCAAACAAATAAACACACAAAAACATACTCGGAGGCTGTAAATAAAAATCTGCCTAAGCAGCAGAGACCTCCAAAGCAGACACCCAAGCAAATGCTACCCCAAAACAAAACACATGCAACACATAGCTCACAAAGCCAGTGTGCTGAACAGTTACAGCCCTTAAGGCTAAACAACACACCTGATACACTTGTAATAGGTGACTCTATCATCAGGCAACCTGACGTCCCGCTCACCAGGCTGAACAAGGAGAAGGTCACGGTGAGCTGCCTGTCGGGTGCTAGGATCCACCACATAACACAAGCACTCACTCCAGTCACTCCAAGGCAAGTACAAATATGACTCAGTCATTGTCCATGCTGGTGTGAATGACCTGAGACGTACCTCCCTGGACTACATGAAAAGAGACATAGAGGAGTGCTCAGAGCATGTCGCCCAGGCCGGTATGACTCTGACCTTGAGTAGCATCTTACCCTCACCAAGAATGATGCCACAATATGAAGACAAGATGATCAATTTCAACAATTGGCTTAAATATTGGTGTCATTCAAAGGGGATCCAATGCCTGTCAGCCTGGGATGACATGCTCGACAAGTCACGATGCTTCGCTAGGGACGGCTTGCACCTGTCACCCCTGGGATTTTGGATATTGGCAAAGGGTCTTGCTTCCCCCATAGTGCCTTTTTTAGGCAAGGCTCAAAAGACAAACCCACCTCCATAGGTATCACAAGGGATAAGAAACTAAGAGTAATGCTACTCAACGCCAGAAGTCTAAACCTCAAGATGCACGCACTCAAAACTCTCCTTAGCATGGAGAACATCGATATCTGTGCAGTAACAGAAACATGGTTCAAGGCTCCTGAGAACACCCCAGCACTACCAGGTTATACCTCATACCATGCTTTTTGGCCCCAAAACTTGGACCGAACCACAAAAGGAGGAGGAGTATCAATATTCGTCCAAGATACCCACACCCCCAGGTTGGTGGCACAGCACGAAGCATCAGAGACTATCCATGTGCAACTAACAGTGGGTAAAACTGCCTTCCAGTTTATAGCCTGCTACAGACCACCCTCCCAAACCCAGGAACCCCACTCAGCCTTCCTGAGAACACTGGAAAATATGAAGGTCTCTGCAAACACCATTATATTGGGCGACTTCAACTACCCAAACATAGACTAGGAGCATTACTCCAGATCCAACACCCTAGCCCAAAGGTTCCTAGAATTTATAAACTCAAATGCTATGGAACAACTTGTTACCACTTCCAAAAGAGGGGAAAATGTACTGAACCTGATCATTGACCTGATCATCACCAACATGGGGACTCTATGCTCCAGACTAGAAGTGTATCCCTCATTGGTAAGATCAGACCATAAACTAGTCTCACTGGATATTCACATCCCGACCCCACCCCCTGCCCAGAAAACCACAGTGAAAAACTTTTCTAAAGCAAGTTTCACACTCCTCAAAACCGATGTGGAATCCTTCAAAGCCTCCGAGCCTGTGGAAAATATGGCCCAGACTGCAGAATCCTTTATAAACGCATTCTATGAACACCTTCAGGAATGCATGGATCATGCAATCCCAAATAAAACCAAGACCCAATCCTCCAAAGGCAGACATCCTGTCTGGTGGACCCCAGCAATAAACAAACTATACAATAGAAGGAGGAAGCTACTACATGATAGAGCAAAATCCCAAAAAGGGAAGGCATCTCTGATCAGTATTAGCAAGAAACCACGGGCACTCATAAAATCGTCTAAGGCCAGCTTTGAGAGAAAAATTGCACAGGACACTAAGGATAATCACAAGGCTTTCTTTAGTTATGTTAGGAACCTGGGTGGGAATTCCCAGATATGTGCAGAATTAGTCCAAAATGACAAAATATACATCAAACCCACAGGTTCAGCGCAAACGTCTCCCCCCCTCCCCACCAAAAGGGCAAATATCTATCCCAGCAGAGTGCTGCCCCCCTGACATCTCCGATGCTCAGGTAAGAGCCGCCCTCTCCAAAGCAAAAAACACAGCATCAATGGGACCAGACGGTGTCCTGGGCTGCATCCTACATGAACTCCAAGAAGAGCTAAACCCAAACATAGAACTACTGTTCAATCTCAGCCTTACTACAGGATATGTACCCAAAGAGTGGCGTACAGCAACAGTGGTCCCTCTCCACAAAGGTGGTGCCTCAACGGATCCTAGAAACTATCGCCCCATAAGCCTGACTAGCTTGGTCTGCAAAGCTATGGAAAGGATCATCATGGACCTTATAAATAAAGATATTGGGGACGTACAGACACTGGATCCTACCCAGTTCAGCTTTGTTAAGGGCAGATCCTGCCTCTTAAACCTGGTCGATTTCTTTGAAACAGTCACCAAGGCCATTGATGAGGGGAAGCTGGTCCACACAGCCTACCTGGACCTCGCAAAAGCCTTCGATACAATACCCCGCTCGGGCATTATAGATAAGCTCACCAGCATAAATATAAATCCCTATGTCACTAGATGGGTTGCAAACTGGCTCAAGGACAGAACCCACATGGTTAGAATTGCTGGAGCCATGTCAGACTCCAAACCAGTTACAAGTGGCATCCCACAAGGCTCAGTCCTGGGATCTGTCTTGTTCGGTATATATTTCTCGGAGGTACAGGCCAACACGGAGGGACTGTGGCTGACCAAGTTCACAGATGACTGCAAAGTGGGTGCCATAATCGACTCTCCATCTGACACAAGGATCCTCCAAAAGGGCCTCATAGAAACAGACAACTGGTGCCAGTGCCATGGCCTCAAGCTAAACGCCAAAAAGTGTATAGTCATCCCCTTTGGCAAAAACAAAGTGCCCACAAATTACCACATAGGTGGTAATCCATTAAGTACAGAAGAAGTAATTAGGGACCTGGGGACCCAAGTTGATAGCAATCTCTCATTTGACAACCACATGGCCAAAGTGGTTAGAAAAACATTTTATATAGCCCACCTAATCATGAAGGGATTCACATCTAGATCAGGGGAGGTAATCGTGCCTCTTTACTCATCCCTCATCAGGCCCATAATTGAGTACAATGCCCCTTTTGGGATGTACCTTACCAGACACTTGCAACTGGAAAGACCCCAAAAGTACCTCACCAAGAGGATCAAAGGGCTCAAACAGATGCCATATGCTGCCAGGTTAAAGAAACTCCAGCTCTACTCAGTGGCATACCGCCTGCTCAGAGGCGATCTGTGCCTGACGTATAAAGCCATGTCCAACCCGGAATTAATGGACATGCTGCACCTCAGAAAATCCAAATCCCATCGAGCTACGTGCTCGATAGACTTAAACCTCAGCACTGAAATAAATAGGACATGCTGGAGGGACAGATTCATAACCCAGAGGATCCCTTCACTCTGGAATAAAATCCCAGTCCAGGTTAGGCAGAGTCCCTCATTGACTCTCTTCAAGAGGAATCTTGATGAGTGGATGGGAGATCATAGGTTTAACCCGGGTATCTCTTCTGTGTCACTGTTAGACAGAGGCACAGTATACTAACCTTGAAAAAGGGCATAGCAAAATTAATTTAAAATGGGTGGCGAAAGTCAAACACACTCTGGCTAGGCTTATAAATGCCCTAGGGCAGATAGCCTAGTATGAACCTATGAACCTCTTGGCTGACAAGTAATGAGCGAATTCACAAAAGCACAATTGCTCAAAACAGTGGTTTCTTTCCTTGGGAAAGAAACCGCTAGCACAAACACAGACACACACTTTAAAAAATGACAATATAATACTACAGTGGGGAAAGGGATAAACACACGGGGATGGCCAAGCAATTTCTTTCCCAGGGAAAGAAATTGCTATTTTGAGCGTTCGTGCTTTAGTGCATTCGCTCATTACGTGTCGACCAAGAGGTGCTCACTGAAACATCTCTTTGGTTTTTTAATATAGACCCCTTAAAACAACCCTAGTAACCACACAACTTTCTTTACTTTTCATTAAAACTGTTAAAAAGAGACTTAAAACCTGAAGAGTTTTTTTTCTATTCATCCCACTTAAAACAATCCTTGTAACCCCATGTCTTTCTTTACTTTTCATTAATACTGCTAAAAATAGACTTGAAACATGAAGAGGTTTTTTTGTTCATTATAGTGTAGCAGATATGTAAATCTGCACATTCCCTGAGATTCCATAATCTCTATACTAAGTGTACACTGTTCTGAGTGAACAGAAAACACAGACATAACTCACACCTTCTTCCTCCTAATTTTAGTTTTCCTACTGATATTCTGGCAGCTTTAAATACTGACAGGGATTCATAAAGTTTACCACAAAGTAAACACTATATGTGCACTTAGTGTAATCTTTCTGAGTGATTAGAAAGCACAGAAAATGTGAAAAGAATGTTCTTGAATTGATATCATGTACACTTAGTGTACGCTTCATGGAATCCAGCCCACTGTTTTTATAAAACACTAACATCTCCTCAAAATGCACAAAACCAATCAAAACCCCAAACTCAAATATACCTTTGCTTTAGTTATAAACTGCTAAATAAGATAAAACAGAAACATCTGAAAATTAAATTAATTCTTATTACATACAAACAACGTTAAAATAAATGGAATAATGGCTTAATAACGTAGATCTTACTAGCCTACTAAAATAATTTTACCTCGTTGTTTAAAGGAGAAAGCCACTCCTGAGACTATCCATTCATAAAACTGTATACAACCAGTTAAACAATATTGTGCAGAAACTGAAATTTATGTACCCCATTAAATCTAATTGGAAGAAAGCAGTTCTCATTAGAAAATTTGTAAGTGATGTAGCCGGGTAAATCTAAATAGAAGCGCTATTCTACTATAAGAAGACAGGGAAAAATGGATTAATGGGGTATATGGTGGAGCCCTATTTGTTTGATATATGAAATGTCTCATAATGTAGGATTAGAATACTCAGTTCATGATTTACAAATTTGCCATTCATTAGGAAATGTATTCTCTAAACTTACAGTACATGATATATCATATATCAGATGAACCAGATCCAACCTATGTATGGTTCTTTCTGACACACACACACACACACACACACACACACACACACACACACACACACACACACACACACACACACACACGTTTTATTTTTCTGGACTCTGTGCAACATCAGCAGCAGAAACAGCATTTATCTACACATTGGTACATTTGGTGTGCTGTCCGTGTTACTAAAATTATCCCTAACCTACTATATTTATTTGACTCACTGAAAAGTAAAGTAAATAGTTACGCATTGTCAGAGCTGCCACTTTTTGAAATAACCAAAGTGGGTTCATATTTTTAAAGAAATGAAAGAGTTTGAAGCATAAACATTACCCACAAACAGGACAAAGGACTGGAGTTCACTTCCTAATTTGTGTAGAGTCTGAGCTGTTTCTGTTGTTTTCATGTAATGTTAAGGTGTCTCAGATAAAAAGAGAGCCTTTTATGGAATGTTTAGTTACAACTTAAGAATTTTTTTTCCCTAAAATCTCAGGATATTTGTCAATTTTCATGTTTTTTCACAGGACATAACCACCCAAATAGGGATTTTTCTGCATTAAATGGAACAGGTAGTAACCGTAACACACTGTATACAGCCCAAAGAGACAGTGACTCCCATAAAAAGTATCCTAGCCTATCTAAAACAATCCCATAAACCTAAAACAACCTTTAGTGTAGTTTAAATTTGCTAAAGTAAATTAAAATAAATAAAACACCTCCATAAACTGAAAACAGCACTTGCTTTAATATTAAATACTAATAATAAATAAAACCATAAAAAATAAACTGAAACACAGATTCTGTTTCTTATTCATTACAATGTAAAAATAAAAAAGTGACCTACACTACATAGAAAAGCCTACACACATATTCCCCTCAAAATAAGTCTGGATACCTAAATAAACCATTTGAAGTGAAATTAATTCTTGTTAGACCAAAGCAATTAAAACAAAAGGAATCTTCTTCTTCTTCTTCTTTCGGCTGTTCCCATTAGGGGTCGCC
Source organism: Protopterus annectens (assembly GCF_019279795.1). Taxonomy (NCBI): domain Eukaryota; kingdom Metazoa; phylum Chordata; order Ceratodontiformes; family Protopteridae; genus Protopterus; species Protopterus annectens. Next base: position 1,468,756,357 of record NC_056726.1, read on the forward strand.
ACAGCAGATCAACTGTTTCCATTTCTTCCTGTCCTCTGCATCTTGCTCTGCCACACCAACCGCCTGCATGTCCTCTCTCACCACATCCATAAACCTTATCTTAGGCCTCCCTCTTTTCCTGTTACCTGGCAGCTTCATCCTTAACATCTTTTTCCCAATATACTCTGCATCCCTCCTTGGCACATATCCAAACCAACGTAATCGTGCCTGTCTGGCTTTGTCTCCAAACCTTCCAACCTGGGGTGACCCTCTAATATACTTATTCCTAATCCTGTCCATCCTCATCATACCCAGTGCAAATTTTAACATCTTCAACTCTGCCACGTCAAGCTCTGACTCTTGCCTTTTTGTCAACACCACTGTCTCCAACCCATATAACATAGCTGGTCTCACTACACTCTCATAGACCTTCCCTTTGACTCTTATTGGTACTCGTCTGTCACAAATCACTCCTGACACTCTTCTCCACCCACTCCATCCTGCCTGTACTCTCTTCTTCACCTCTCTTCCACACTCACCATTACTCTGAACTGTTGATCCCAAGTACTTAAACTCATTCCCCTTCGCCACCTCTACTCCCTGCATCCTCACCATTCCTCTATCCTCCCTCTCATTCACACACATATATTCTGTCGTAGTCCTGCTGGCCTTCATTCCTCTTCTCTCTAGAGCATATCTCCACCTCTCCAGGGTCTCCTCCACCTGTTCCCTACTCTCCCTACAGATCACAATGTCATCTGCAAATATCATAGTCCATGGGGACTCCTGTCTGATCTCGTCTGTCAACCTGTCCATCACCATTGCAAATAAGAAAGGGCTCAAAGCTGATCCTTATGTAATCCCACCTCCACCTTAAACGCATCTGTCACTCCCACCGCAGACCTCACCGCTGTCACACTACCCTTGTATATATCCTGTACCACTCTTATATACTTCTCTGACACTCCCGACTTCCTCATACAGTACCACAACTCCTCTCTAGGCACCCTGTCATATGCTTTCTCTAAATCCACAAAGACACAATGCAACTCCTTCTGACCTTCTCTGTACTTCTCCATCAACACTCTCAGAGCAAACATCGCATCTGTACTGCTCTTTCCTAGCATGAAACCATACTGCTGATCACTAATCATCACCTCCCTTCTTAACTTAGCTTCCACTACTCTTTCCCATAACTTCATGCTGTGACTGATCAGTTTAATCCCTCTGTAGTTACTACAGCTCTGCACATCACCCTTATTCTTAAAAATTGGTACCAAAACACTTTTTCTCCATTCCTCAGGCATCCTCTCACTTTCCAAGATTTCATTAAACAATCTAGTTAAAAACTCCACTGCCATTTCACCTAAACACCTCCATGCTTCCACAGGTATGTCATTGGGACCAACAGCCTTTCCATTCTTCAGCCTCTTCATAGCTATCCTTACTTCCTCCTTGCTAATCCACTGCACTTCATGATTCACTATCCGCACATCATCCAACCTTCTCTCCCTCTCATTCTCTTCATTCATTAACCCCCTCAAAGTACTCTTTCCATCTGCTCAACACACTCTCCTTGCTTGTGAGTACGTTTCCCTCATTATCCTTTATCACCCTTACCTGCTGCACATCTTTACTAGCTCGGTCCCTCTGTCTAGCCAATTGGTACAGGTCCTTTTCTCCCTCCTTAGTGTCCAACCTTTTATACAACTCTTCATACGCCTTATCCTTAGCCTTTGCCACCTCTCTCTTTGCCATGCACCTCATCTCCTTATATTCTTGTCTACTTTCTTCATCTCTTTGACAATTCCACTTCTTCTTCGCCAACCTCTTTCTCTGTATACTCTCCTGTACTTCTTCATTCCACCACCAGGTCTCCTTGTCCTCCTTCCTCTTTCCAGATGTCACACCAAGCACCTTTCTAGCCATCTCTCTTACTAGCTCTGCTGTAGTTACCCAGTTATTCGGTAACTCTTCACTGCCACCCAGTGCCTGTCTTAACTCTTCCCTGAATATCACCTCACAATTACCCTTTTTCAATTTCCACCATTTGATCCTTGGTGGTGCCCTCACAGTCATCCTCCTCTTCTTGATCACCAATGTCATCCTACAAACCACCATCCTATGCTGCCTAACTACACTTTCCCCTGCCACAACTTTACAGTCTCTAATCTCCTTCAGATTGGCCCTTCTACATAAGATATAATCCACCTGTGTGCATCTTCCTCCACTCTTGTATGTCATCCTATGCTCCTCCCTCTTGTTAAAATATGTATTCATTACAGCCATGTCCATCCTTTTCGCAAAATCAACTACCATCTGACCTTCTGCATTCCTTTGCTTAACACCATACCTACCCATCACTTCCTCATCCCCTCTGTTCCCTTCACCAACATGCCCATTGAAATCTGCTCCAATCACCAGTCTCTCACCCTTGGGTACAGTCATCACTAATTCATCTAACTCACTCCAAAAATTTTCTTTCTCATCCATCGCACACCCAACTTGTGGAGCATATGCACTAACAACATTCATCATTACACCATCAATTTCCAGCTTCATAAACATCACTCTATCCGACACTCTTTTCACCTCCAAAACACTCTTAGCATACTGTTCCTTCAGGATAATGCCTACACCATTTCTCCTCCCATCCACACCATGATAAACCAATTTGAAACCGCCTCCGATACACCTAGCCTTGCTCCCCTTCCATCTGGTCTCTTGCACACACAATACACCAACCGTCCTTCGGTCCATCATATCAGCCTGCTCTCACCAGTCATACTGCCAACATTCAAAGTTCCAACCCTCACTATCACAGTCCTAGCCTTTACCTGCCTTTGGGCATGCCTTCCACCTCTTCTCCTCCTTCGGCCAACAGTAGCCCAATTTCTGCCAGCACCCTGTTGGCCAACAGTACTGGTGGCGGTCATTGTTAACCCTGGCCTCGACCAATCCAGTATGAATTTCTGTACTGTTTTCTGCATGTATGGTTTGGCAAAATTTTACGCTGGATGCCCTTCCTGACGTAACCCTCCCCGTTTATCCGGGCTTGGGACCGGCACAAAGAAATGCACTGGCTTGTGCATCCCCAGTGGCTGGGTTAATTAAAACAAAACAAATAAAGATCTAAATAAAAACACTGATTGCAACTAATCAATTAAAAATCACATTATTAGTGACGTCTGTTTTAGTCTCAACAAACTGAAAATAAAACATGCTCGTCACTAAAATTCTAAAATATAACAACTAAATAAATTGTAAACTTGATTGTATACTTTATTCAGTAGAAGCTTTGTAAACTTGACTGTACCCAACCCACTGAAGTCAACAGGAAATAACATTCTTGATGTAAAGATATGAAAAGAAAAAAAATTAAAATATAGTATCTGAAGGTTTGGATTCTGTAAAATACCTTGTACTGTAGAGCTATGGAGCTGAGTTCATGATTTCTGGCTTTGACAGTTATCACAAAATTCATCATCAACAGCTACAGATCGACAGTACAAGATATCTCACATAAAACACTCAGAAACAGAGACACTCAGTAGCCTTGTGAGTGCATGTGTGTGTGTGTGTGTGTGTGTGTGTGTGTGTGTGTGTGTGTGTGTGTGTGTGTGTGTGTGTCTATGTGTATGTGTTTGGTTTGTGTGTGAGTGTGTGTGTGTGTGTGTGCATGTGTGTGTGTGTGTGTGTGTGTGTGTGTGTGTGTGTGTGTGTGTGGTGGGTAATATATACTGTAAATTGGCCAGACGCCACCAAGGTAATGCTGTAGTGGAGGACAAGTGATGTAACTGTTAACACTGTTCCCTCAGTGTCTTGGTTTTCCAGTTTGACTCTTTATTGAGGCAGTTTCTGTATGGAGTATATAGCCCTCAATGTGTTCATTTGGAGTTTCTTGGATGCACTACATTTCTCTCAAAGACGTCTGTAGATAAACTAATATTCAAAATTCTTTGTAGGTATTTGTGGCATGAGTGGATGTGCATTATCACCTTGCATGCTATCCTATCGAGAACTTGTTTTACTGCTGTACACTCACTGAGCACTAGAATAAGGTCAACAGTCTCTGTGGCCCTGATTTGGTTACTGAGCAGTAGAATAAGGTCAACATTCCCTGTGGCCCTGATTTGGTTACTGAGCAGTAGAATAAGGTCAGCATTCCCTGTAGCCCTGATTTGGTTACTGAGCAGTAGAATAAGGTCAGCATTCCCTGTAGCCCTGATTTGGTTACTGAGCATTAGAATAAGGTCAACATTCCCTGTGGCCCTGATTTGGTTACTGAGCAGTAGAATAAGGTCAACATTCCCTGTGGTCCTGATTTGGTTACTGAGCAGTAGAATAAGGTCAACAACCTCTGTGGCCCTGATTTGGTTACTAAGCAGTAGAATAAGGTCAACATTCCCTGTGGCCCTGATTTGGTTACTGAGCAGTAGAATAAGGTCAACAGTCTCTGTGGCCCTGATTTGGATAATGAGAGCATTTTGAGCACAGATAATATGTACAGCAGTGGTATCTTTTAATGAGTGATGCTGTGATATTGGAAACAAGGAAGTATAAAAGAGAGAGAGAAGTGTATTCGGGCTACTACAATGTAGGAGAAGGGAGACAAAGAGCAAAAGGTCATAAAGGAAGGCCATTTGAAGCTGTATGGAAAATGAGAGTATAATAAATGAAAGAAGGGGAATTGGCTGAAGAGTAGTTCATTGAATTTTCATTACTGAATGTTTCTATAGGTTTATAGGGCCATGGGTGTATACTAGGCTAACAACCAGTAGGACCCTTATAAGCCTTGTTGTGACCCCAAATATACCCCACAAGTTATATGTTTTAAATGTTTATAGAGGGGGGATTTTTAGTTATGACATGATTTACTGCCTTCCTCTGACCATCAGAAACATAGATGCCAGATCTGGCATGAATCTTCAATTTTCCATCCAATGGTCCAAGTTACTCTGAAATAGGGCTGGGGAGGGCCTTTGTTTCACTTGGATAAAAAGTCTGTTACAGAGAAAGGAAATTCTGTGAGGTACATATCTGTCTCTGCTAAATGTCCTATTTACATTGCAAGCAAAATTTAGATCTTCAGAGCTAGTAGTTCTGATAATGTTTGTTTTGCAGATGTGCAAAAGGTTCAGCAGAGTGGGGTCCCAAAATACCTTGCATGCCTGGCCTAGATTGCCTGACAGTAGTGTATAAGAAATGGAGTATAGAGATAAGGCTTTGATGCGATGCACATAGGACATGGTATTTGTGCCTTATATTTTGTTAGAAACCTTGCTACATGTGTCCAGTTTGGTACATACTGAATGGGGCATTATAGTCAATGATGGGTCTGATAAGGGTCGAGTATAGTCATACAATGACTTCCCTGGACCCAGGTGCCATGCACTTACTTATAAGTTGAGCAACATAGAAGGATTTTCTTACTACCTTAGACACATGTTGGTTGAAGTGAGTCAACTCTTAAGGGTGTTTTATCGATGGTGTCGTTTTCTGGGGTGGCAGACTTCCCAAAAGATACTATAATGCATTTTTAGCACTGAGTTTTAAGCTATGGCTTTGTCACCAAGCATTTGTCTGTGTTAGACCTTAATGAAGGACGTTTTTATCTTGGAGGCATTCAATGAATGCTCACACGGTTTGCAATCATCTGAAAACCTGGTCAGCCAGAGGCCTTTGACATTGGCCTTGACTTCTGAGAAGTAGATGCAAAGAGAATCGGGCCCAGCACATAGCCTTGAGGGACTCCACTGGTGAGTGGCCACTTCAAGGAGGTAGTCTCACCAATCCTAACTTCCTGGGTCATATCTGCAAGCTAGCTAGCTATCCAGCGTCTTATATAGGGGTTTATGCTAATTCTATAAGTTTGTTAACAACGCCTGAGTGAGGTATTATATCAAATACCTTAGCCAGGTCAAGGTAGACAGTATGCATTATTTTACTCTCATCCATTGCCTTGGTAACCTTCTCAAAGAAGCCCACCAGATTTAGTAGGCATGACCTTCCTTTGACAAAGCCAAACTGAGATGGTGTCAGTGTCTGACATAGATATGCAATTTCCTAATTTCTGTGCAGCCAGCTAGGTGGACATGGGTATCTTGAGACAATGTAGCCATTGTCTCATTTACTGACAAACATGTAATCCTTAAAGTAACAGATACAGTATGTGAGAGGTGTACATATACAATGTAACTGGAGGCTAAACTCTTGCATAGAAGCACACATCAGGTTGACTTTACAGCTGGTTCAATTTACCTGGGAGGTATGGGAGATCCCTTCCACGTGATGGAGCTTGGAAAAATCCACTTTGTTAAATTTGTTTTCAATGACTGAAGTATTTGGCCATGAAGATTTGGTGAATCACTGTTTATCTGCTTTTCCCTTTGACCATCTGTCAATAATACTGTGGAAAAATTATGAAATTTCAAGAAACGTTTAATTGGGGTTGTGGATATCCAGGCAACTGGCTAATGCAATCGGTTAATTACACCTTTAAAAGGTATACTGTCATCTTCATCTCCTGCTACAAGCCCAAGGTGCGCCACTGGAGATGATGAGATAGTTATAAATCAACTGCCTGGTATCCTGCATTTCTGCAGCCCCATCATTCTTTCATGAGACAACCTCAAAAAGCCTTGTTGGGTTTTATGAGGTAAGGAAAAGCATTATTTGTAGCTTTGTATAGGATTCCAATCACAGAGACAGAAGTGGAATTTCACGTTATAACTTGTCTTGGGACAAAAAAATAAGAAAATTGAGATAGAAAATAGTGGGACAGGTTAACAGTGTCATGCTTCTGCGAGGGGGTCACTGAGAAGAACGGAAAGAGGAGCGCAAAGCTAGATTCTGAGGGACTGCCGCCAACTGGCACAGAGTGTCTGGACTTGCCTGTGATAGAAGACGGCCAAAGAATCAGGAAAGTATGGTATAGAAAACCCTGGTTTGACCAGTATTGCCATATGATGCAGAAATCTGAGTATCAGTATAAAAGGTTAGAGGTGATGGAGAGGAATTATCTGAGATGGGTGTTAGGACACACCCTGTGGAACAGATGATGAAATCAGGACATCAAAGCAAAAGCTCAAGTGGCTCAAATTGCAGAGAAGGTAAAAAAGAATAAGTTACGGTGGTTTGGGTGCATTTGCAGGAAAGCAGAAGACAATCTGGTGATGAAGATTTGAGAGAGACAGGAAGAAGGCAAGAGGAAAGAAGGGCCTCCCGTAAAGAGATGGATGGACTGTGTGAGAGGAGACCTGTGACAGTCAGTCATGACTGTTGAAGAAGGTAGGAGAGTAGTGCTGAATCAGGTGATGGTGACGACTGATGCAACACCCTGACCATGCATAGAAAATAGGAAAATGGAGTTGATGATAATGGTGACGATGATGACAATGATAATCGCCACTCATGATGTCATAGCTTTTTAAATCTAGCGTGCATTTGAACTCTATGGATTTTTTCAATTTAATTGGTCTGCTGACACCCTTCTTCTTCCTTCTTCAGGACTTTACATGTTAAGCTTCTCTAGCATCCTGCTATGAACCACATGGTAATATTTTATAGCAAACTGCTTCTGCACTGTTTCTTGCGAAAACAAAGCATCCATAAGTTTACACAGCACTCCAGATGGCGTTTTCTGTCTGCTTTATATAAATGGTTCAGTTCCTTTATTCCACTCATTATGCCCCGTTCAATACCTTCAAATATTCAACCAACCGTATAATGCAGCCATCACACCTGGTTTAAATGTTTACCCTTCAATGAATAAGCTGCAAGATCGCCACTAGTGACATTGCTTAGTTTTGGTACACACTACCAGATCATCTAGATCAGGTGTACCAGGTAGTGGTCAGACCAAAAGACCATTTCCACTGGCAACACAGATGTCATTAAAGCCAGCTAGACTATGAAGTACAATGAATGATTTTACAGTTGGTCATAGATGACATACAAATCAGAAATTCCATCATAAAAAACTCACGTTTGATTGACAGTGTGATAATCGGTGGCTTAATACCTTACCGATGTTTTACCAACATCACCACTCTAGGACCAAATGCAAATCTTTCCTGTAAATAAGGCACATGTTTTTTCTGCAACATGGCATTATTATTCAATATACTGTGGTGCTATTGATTGTCTGTTTATTAATATTTGGGAGGGGGTTGTTGTTTTTGTATTTTTTTTTCTTGCCAGCTAATTAACATTTTACAACAAAACTTTTCAATAGTTCAGTCAAAACCAGTGTAAAATATATAATCATACATAGTGCCAACAGGCTAAATTACACGTGTTGATGTAAAAGTATAATTTAAAAGGTTTGAAGTGCAAAGGCTGCCAACGAGCATTTCATTCTACTACAGTCTGGACAGAACAGCAGTCAGTACTAATAAATGCAACCTGGTGACCTAGCTCCTGTTGCTGTAGGTAGCAGAAAGGTTGGTTTGTTTTAAAAATGATGTTTATTACTTGCAATATTATGACAACATAACAACACATTTTCGTATTATAATACAGTATACATATTTCTGCAAGTTATATATGCTGTCACATACAGTACATTTCACAATGCACATAGATTTTTCAACACAAGCACATATTTTGCATCATCCATAGTTACTTTGCATGTATTTTCCCCTATGAGTTTCATTATTTAAAATATATCTTTAAAAAGATCACTGCGGTGGTGGTGCTGCAGTAGCATTGTCGCCTCACAGTAAGACGTTGTCCTGTTCGATTCTCAGCTAGAGCGTCTTCTGTGTGGAGAAATGCGTGAATGGGTGTACCTGCATTGAAGGTTGTGCGTTAGAGCCGGCAACTCGGTACGTAAAAATCTACTGCCAATCATTAGCGGACCGGAGTTCCGCTGTGGCGACCCCTAACCGGGAAAAAGCCGAAAGACACAACAACATATCTTTTAAATTTTATAACTCCTTGGGGCTTGTTTTAGTTTAGTAGTAAATAAGGACCAGCCTTTAAAGAAGAAATTTTCCCTGGATGGCCAGTAACTGTTGATACGATATTTAATCAAGGTTTCCAAGCTTTAGTTATTATATTTGCATTTTAATAATAATAATAAAAATAATAATAATAACAACAATAATAATAATAACAATAATGTAATCATTTTAGTTTTACCAGGTCATTTCTGTATAGTCCAAGGTAAAGTGCATTTAGCTATGTTATTTCTGCAAAACATGCTTGATAAGCTGCACTTGGAAAAAACAAAGAAGTTCAATGTTCAAAAACAAGGTATAGATGTCTTTGAAAAGAATGCCATTCCTATTAGCAGGCAGCATAGGGGGAAAGAAAACTGTAGTGCACATTGCAGAAATCGAGACTGCCCAACACTTCCTGTTGACTCAGGAAAAGAAAAGGCCAATGGGTAACTGTGTCACATAATCACCATTCCTCTAAATGATCAGATAAATAAGACATACATTTAAATTACTGAAAAGCCAAAGATTATTTTGAGGTTTTTCAGCTTAATTGGGCTCAGTAATTGTGTATGCAGTGGCTGCATAGGTAAAGCTTCACAGGATAGAACATCTGAAATTTTATGTTGTTTCCAATTCGGGAAGTGCAGTATGGAAATAGTTTCTGTCTCATTATTTTTATTTGTAGAGTAGAGAGATAGCAAAACTTTTTTTTTTTTGCTGCTGATCCAAGTAAAATCATAATTGTTTTTGCTGCTGAAATTAATACCCATGTAGTTAAGTAGTTTAATGTAAATCTGTTTAGAATGATTGTCAATTTGGGATCATCTTAAGGCTTGAAATGCTTTTTTGATAATAATGTTTCTGCCCACTTGTAGATCATTCAACAGAAATGAAAGAATTTCTTGGACCACTCTGATGAGGTCAGGTTGTTCAACTCATTTTGGTACTTCTCTAATAAAAATGGTACTCCTTCTGCTGCAAGCTTCAGGGTCTATTATTTTTTTATTACTTAAATCTCTTGGGAACAGATTTTGTTTGAGGTTTTAAGCACCTCTGTTTTATCCTCGTAAAAAGTGACTCTGTTCTCAGAAGCTTTCAGTCTTTTGGAGATGTCAGAGTGTCATATGTGGAAAATAACTTGTCCCACCATATTTTGTATGGCATTCTGGGTCTGATGTAAATCTATTTTTAGTTTTTCTATTCAAGGGAATTGGATAGTTTTTGTTTTTGATGTTAGGGATTCTTTCCTCTTTATTGGATGACTTGTATCTTTTGTGTGTTGAGTCTTTTTCTGGATTTCCAATAGCTGAGAATTAGTTTTTTAAGGTTTGGGCTTCCATTAGTTCCATATCTTCAGGCATGGTTTTTGATGTTCTATAACAATAGGGTACTGGTATTCTTTTGAATTATAACACTAGTTCAGTCTTTGACATTGTTTTGTTTTCAGAGTTTGTGTATATCAAAGCAAATGAGGTTTGGGCCAGCTCAAAGCACATGTCAGAATCAGAGCTAAGGAATCATGAATGAAGGAAAGGTGTCAAAAATGATTTTCATTTTCATAACTGCTGGTAACTGGAGCTCAGTTTTCAACTCTGACAAAGACAGATTAAACAAATCTCACTCCACATATCTCCCTACCTCATCTGCAGTTTCTGAATTAGTAACTGATCTTCAAATGGTTGATCCTCCAAAAATATATAACACTTCTGATTCTTCTTCCAATTATACTTATTATTCAGGATATCATAAGTCATAACTGAGAATTGATTTCTTTCTCATATCGGATAAATCGACCTGTGCCCTTTCAGATTTCAATACTGTGCCAATTTATTTTTCTGATCACTCAAACATTACCCTAACTTTAGACTAGACCAAATCTAAGCCATCAATAAATACATGCTTTTTAGACCTTAAATGCTTAACACTTCAAAAGGATGAAATAAAAAAAAAAAACAAGAAATATAAACTCCCAAAAAACATTTGATATAGGCCTCCGCATGGAACAGTTCAAACTAGAAATACAACAGGCTGGATTGAAAGCACAAATTAGGAACATCTTAATTGTTAAAGCAGATTTTACAATAAACCTATCAAACAAAAAGGAACTAACCTAAAGGTTGAATAACACAAACAGGAATTTGAATACTGTTACAATTTTAACTATGTTAGAGAGACTTAAATTAAAAATACCCAAAGATAATTAAATTCTCTTTTTTTCAAGAACAACTATCTTGCCATGAATCAAAAATGTTAGTGTTGTATTCTGAATGAGCACACACTCGATCAAAATTATTAGCTAGAATTATAAAAATGCAATCAACTCCACCTTCAGTTGCAGAAATAAAACTTAATAATGCTACTCTTAATTAAAAATAAGAAATCTCAACTTTCACAAAAAATTTCTCCCAAGTCAATAATAATACTGTTAAACCATACATTAATTGAGAACTCCTTGACCATTTAAATTAATTACATTTTCCAAGTATTAATTTGATCCAGAAAGAAATTGTATCTAAACCCTTTTCTCAAGCTGAAATTGTTACTTGTATTCAATCATTAAATTATGGAAAACCTCCAGGCCCTGATGGTTTTACCTCCTAATTTTATAGATGCTTTCTATATAATATTACAAAAATACTTTTAAAAATTTATAATGACATGAACATTAATGTCATATCAGACCCTTTTATTAGTTCAGAATGATCTTGATTCCTAAAGACCATATAGGTCATTTGAACTATAGACCCACATCACTCATAAATTTTGATATAAAAATATATGCCACCATCCTAGCAAAAAAACTTAAATGTATCCTTCTTTCAACATTATCTCCTTTCCAGTCTGGTTTCTTATCCAATAGGCAAGTTAGTAATAATACTGTTACAGCTGAAACAGTTCAAACTCTGATGTTGTGTCCTTAACAATTTTCTTTTACCTCAGCCATTGATCCTGAAAGCCCAAAATCCTGAAAACCAAAATCCTGAGACCACAATCCTAAAAACTCAAACTCCTGAAAACTCCAATCTTGAAAACTCAAACTCCTGAAAACACACTGAATACCAACACTTACTATATTCCAGCACAAGTACATACAGAAACATATTACCCTTCAAACCAAAAACTGTAAATGTACAACTACTATAAATCAGCACATCCTTAAAATGATTCAGTATAAATGTTGAATAAGTAAGGAGATAATGGGCATCCTTGATAAACTTTGTTTTCATCATGACTCTTCTAGAAATAACAGAAAACATTGAAAAATCTTAACTGAGAATTCTATAAAAAGCTGTTTTAAATTTAAATTTTCTTTTCTTTCAAAAACTGCTATTACTAAAATTAATATTGTTTCTAGGATGCTATTCTATATGTCAGTATCCTTTCAAAAAATCTCTAAAACTGTTTTAAAAACAGTTCTTAATAAGTAAATTTATTTTGGAATCCAAATCAGTTATAATATCTGGTAAAAAGATAACAACTCCTAAAGAAAATGAAGATGTAGGGCTACCAGATTTTTAATTCTATTATCTAATTATAAAGTCCAGTAGGTTACTATAATTTAAAATTCCAATATGTTACTATGTAATATTACATATAAACCATACCATAATACATGGTCACCTCTTTGGATAAGACTCTAGGATAATCAGTTAAAAGCTTACCCATGCAGTCCCCTTGCTGTCCCTTTTTAGAGGCAAACAATTAAAATATTTAAATAATCATAGTTTACTATCCAATTTGATTCTTTCTTTGAAAAAAATACTTTTTACAATTTTAAATATAGATGACACTTTAGACCTCTGTCAACCTCTACATTTAAAACCTAACATCAAATTAAACAATGAAATGCTTGGTTTGTCTAACTTCCCCTTAGTTAAAGCAAATGTGCAAATATTTTTTTTTATTTCTCCCTCTCTCTATCAACCAAATCGGAGCTAAGCTAAATCTTCCAAAAGGTTATTTACCAATGTTAAAACAAAGTTTCTTCAATCCAGATTTCTATATATTATTCAAATAAGCAATACAGTTACATTTTAAATAATATTTGACCCTTTTTTAAGTTCACCAAAAATCATCTCCAATATCTATAAGTTAATCATATATTATAAATTCCAAAATAACTATCCAATATATTCTTATTGTCTCAACAATCATCCCAATACTTTAGATAGTGAAGGACTGACTGGTCTTTTCTACTCAAATCAAAAATGTATACTTCTGAAAAAGTTACTTTTTACTCAGTTAATGATTATTAATAACACATACTTACACAAATCTCATGGGACTGGAACTTTTCAAAAAATCTGTGACATAAACTAAGTTCTAAATTTGCTAGTTGTGGTTTCCAAAACATTCCCATCTTATACAAATTCACTATTTTACATATACCACCCACCAAAATTAATTTTAATAGTAAGAATTTTTTATATCTGTCATCATATTATTAAAATGTTGCATCATCATATCTATAAACTGGACAATATTTGCTGAGATGACAATCCAGCATTCTAAAAGCTTCAAATATCTGACAACTGATTCCACAGCAAAAAAATTATGGTCACTGATTTCAAAAGAATTCTTAGACTTTTTAACTCCAAAAGACTAATAATAAATGCTACCCATCTAATTATTCTTAAATTTTATGGCTCAGCAAATCTTCTATTAGCAACAGCTAGAATATTCTAGTCATATACCTGTTACCTATTCATCACCTGTAAATGTTTTCCTTGCTTGCCCAATAAAAATAAACATTTGCCTCACCATGTATACATTATATATATATATATATATATATATATATATATATAATTGTTAATCAAGTTTTGGATTCCATGTGTTTTCATTTTTTTAATGATTTGTATTTTGTAATCATTGCTCCAACATGATAAAAGCAAATAAAATGTTATATAAAAAGTGTTCTTATATTTGCACTTTTAAAATTCTTCTACTGTGGGATGTTTAATAAAGTCACATGATGGAGTAACATTTATAACATGGAGTATGACTGGAGACTAATCTTTAAAAAAGGTTTCTGACATTTATTTTACTACTAGATAATCAAACATGATTTATTTTAAATGTTTAGAGGCAGAACAGTTGTTAGCTCACTGATAAGGTCACTGCTTAATAGCACTAGGGGTCACTTCTGGCTTTTGTTCACTGTCTTCATGGAGCTTGCGATTTTTTTTCTTTGTGCCTGCATGTGTTTTTTCAGCTATTCCAATTTCACAACACATTCCAAAAAACATAATACTAAAACTGTCTTTACTCCTGCCCTGCTTGACCAGGTCATGGCTGAAAAGGGTCCGAGGGCCATTTTACTTAGTTAATCACTCAGTGAATATAGCAATCGATCTGATTGTGCCTCTTACATGTATGAACAAATGGAGAGATGGGAATCCAAACTGTATTAAGGTGTTTGGTGAACAGTTTTATGGCACCAAGTTATATTGGCTAATAACAGATAATTTTATTGCCTTTTCCACCCCTGAAGAGCAGTCGTGCCTTTATGTGTTAAAAGAACTACAGTCACTTACTCTACTGGTTTTATCTACAGTGTAATTTAGGTTACAGGGTTTCTTAAGACTTAAGGCAACAACACTTCAAATCTTAAGGTTCTTCAAGTCTTCATTGAATCTGCTGTTGATGGGCCAACAGGTAGCATACTTGGCTTTGGGGATAGAAGACTAGAAAACTGTGGGTTTGATTCTGACTTCAGGTGTTTGGGTTGCTGATACTGCAGTACAGCATTAAAGGGTGCTATACTCCAGAGTATGTTGTCCTTCTAATCAGGTTAATTTGAGGTCCCTTATACTCCAGATTATGTTGTCCTTCTGATCATGTTACTCTGAGGTCCCTTATACACCAGAGTATGTTGTCCTTCTGATCATGTTAATCTGAGGTCCCTTATACTACAGAGTATGTTGTACTTCTGATCATGTTACTCTGATGTCCCTTATACTCCAGATTATGTTGTCCTTCTGATCATGTCAATCTGAGGTCCATTATACTCCAGAGTATGTTGTCTTTCTGATCATGTTAATCTGAGGTCCCTTATACTCCATAGTAAATTGTCCTTTTGATAATGTTAATCTGAGGTCCCTTATACTCCAGAATATGTTGTCCTTCTGATCATGTTAATCTGAGGTCCCTTATACTCTAGAGTATGTTGTCCTTCTGATCATGTTACTCTGAGTTCCCTTATACGCCAGAGTATGTTGTCCTTCTGATCATGTTAATCTGAGGTCCCTTATACTCCAGAGTATGTTGTCCTTCTGATCATGTTACTCTGAGGTCCCTTATACTCCAGAGTATGTTGTCCTTCTGATCATGTTAATCTGAGGTCCCTTATACTCCAGAGTATGTTGTCCTTCTGATCATGTTAATCTGAGGTCCCTTATATTCCAGAGTATGTTGTCCTTCTGATCACATTAATCTGAGGTCCTTTATACTCCAGAGTATGTTGTCTTTCTAATCATGTTAATCTGAGGTCCCTTATACTACAGAATATGTTGTCCTTCTGATCATGTTAATCTGAGGTCCCTTATACTCCATAGTAAATTGTCCTTTTGATCATGTTAATCTGAGGTCCCTTATACTCCAGAGTATGTTGTCTTTCTGATCATGTTAATCTGAGGTCCCTTATACTCCATAGTAAATTGTCCTTTTGATCATGTTAATCTGAGGTCCCTTATACTCCAGAGTATGTTGTCCTTCTGATCATGTTAATCTGAGGTCCCTTATACTCCAGAGTATGTTGTCCTTCTGATCATGTTACTCTGAGGTCACTTATACTCCAGAGTATGTTGTCCTTCTGATCATGTTAATCTGAAGTCCCTTATACTCCAGAGTATGTTGTCCTTCTGATCATGTTAATTTGAGGTCCCATATACTCCAGAGTATGTTGTCCTTCTGATCATATTAATCTGAGGTCCTTTATACTCCAGAGTATGTTGTCTTTCTAATCATGTTAATCTGAGGTCCCTTATACTACAGAATATGTTGTCCTTCTGATCATGTTAATCTGAGGTCCCTTATACTCCAGAGTATGTTGTCCTTCTGATCATGTTAATCTGATGTCCCTTATACTCTGCAGTATGTTGTCCTTCAAGTCATGTTACTCTGAGGTCCCTTATACTGCAGCGTATGTTGTCCTTCTTATCATGTTAATCTGAGGTCCCTTATACTCCAGAGTATGTTGTCCTTCTGATCATGTTAATCTGAGGTCCCTCATGCTCCAGAGTATGTTGTCCTTCTGATCATGTTAATCTAAGGACCCTTATACTCCAGAGTATGTTGTCCTTCTGATCATGTTAATCTGAGGTCCCTTATACTCCAGAGTATGTTGTCCTTCTGATCATGTTAATTTGAGGTCCCATATACTCCAGAGTATGTTGTCCTTCTGATCATATTAATCTGAGGTCCTTTATACTCCAGAGTATGTTGTCTTTCTAATCATGTTAATCTGAGGTCCCTTATACTCCAGAGTATGTTGTCCTTCTGATCATGTTAATCTGAGGTCCCTTATACTCCAGAGTATGTAGTCCTTCTGATCATGTTAATCTGAGGTCCCTTATACTCCAGAGTATGTTGTCCTTCTGATCATGTTAATCTGAGGTCCCTTATGCTCCAGAGTATGTAGTCCTTCTGATCATGTTAATCTGAGCTCCCTTATACTCCAGAGTATGTTGTCCTTCTGATCATGTTAATCTGAGGTCCCTTATGCTCCAGAGTATGTTGTCCTTCTGATCATGTTAATCTAAGGACCCTTATACTCCAGAGTATGTAGTCCTTCTGATCATGTTAATCTGAGGTCCCTTATAATCCAGAGTCTGTTGCCCTTCTGAACATGTTAATCTGAGCTCCCTTATACTACAAAGTATGTTGTCCTTCTTATCATGTTAATCTGAGGTCCCTTATACTTGAGTTAGTTGTAGTTCAGATGGATGTAAGAGATCCCTGTCAAAAAGTAAAGTTCCCTGATGCTCTGGCTGAATTTTCCCCAGAGGAGTATAAATACCACTTTGGGTCTCCCCTGAAAAGACACCATTAGCCTTATGGGACTAACTAGGTCAGAAAAACGATAACTACATTTTACAGCACAGAATGGGAAATTTTGCGCTTTTCCGCAATGTAGTGCAATTTTGGAATTGGTATACTAAATTAGCAGGGGGTGTGGGGGTGCAGGGGTTCTTGCTCCCTGCAAAAACATTAGAAATATAATGTTTTTGTTTTTATTATTCTTTTTAATGTTCAATGTTCTGAAACTTCGATCATATGGTCTCAGCCATATGAATTTTGAAGTTTCGGAACTTTGATAATTTAGATCCATATCTCTCTCTCTCTCTATATATATATATATATATATATATATATATATACATATATATATATATATATATATATATATATATATATATATATATATATATATATATATATATATATATTCATTTTATGAGCTCAAAATTCTGAAATCTCAAATTCATTTTATAAGCTCAAAATTCTGAAATCTCGAATTACAGAATCTCGAGCCCATAAAGCAGAAAATGAAAATACCCGAAAATACACAATCACGAAGCCCTAAATCCTGAAACCGCAAATCCACGAAATTCAAACTCCCAACACTTTGCAAACACCATTACAACACACAAGCACACAACTAAATAAGCACGCACACCTACACTTATGATATGCAAGGGGCAAGCCCCTGCACCCCTGATGGGAAGTGCACTCCCCCCTACTTAAGTATTCTAACTCCAAGGTCACACTACATACATTCAGACACAAAACACCACCACACAAACTACATTCCTCTCACACACATCACAGTAACAACACACACTAACACACACTACAACCCCTACCCAACAACCTTAAACATAAACACTTACCTGAATCCATGAACACAGCGCAACACCAGAACCACTAATTCAAAATCTCCTGCATTCAAGAATTTGAATTTTGTGCTTCTGGGGTTGTGATCTTCTGATCCTTCCACTTTATGAACTCGAGATACTGAAATTCGAGATTTCAGTATTTCGAGCTTATAAAGTGTTCCCATATAAATATATATATATATATATATATATATGTATACATATATATATATATATATATATATATATCTATATATATGTATACATATATATATATATATATATATATATATATATATATAGATTCACTTTAGAATATTGAAAGCACATAACATTGAAATTCAAAACATTGAGACCAAAATCTTGAAAATTCAAAACACTGACAGTTCAAAACATTGAATCCCATAACATTGAAAATACATAGGAAACCAACATTTAATATATGCCAGCCCACTATATACAGAAACAAATGAAAAGCAAACCATATTACACTTCAACTAAAAGCAGGGGGGCAAGCCGCCATGCACTCCAATGTGGGGGGCTGTGCCCCCCACACCCCCCGCTACTAAAATATATCAACTACGAGATCACACTACACAGAACAAAATGGCAAACATACCATTCTGCGCTTCATGACTGTATGTTTAAATTGTAAAAAAAACTATCCTCAACCATCTCTTAGAAACACTGCTTCACTGTTAAAACATTACACATTACTATATCTCTCTCCGATACTTACCAGGGTTTCATAGGTAACCTCAGTCATAGTCCCTTCTTACTTGCTATACTACAACATAATGCATCTTAATGTAGTGTAGTGCAATCTCAGAGTTGATATATTTAAGTAGCAGGGGGTGTGGGGGGTGTGGCCCCCCTCATGGGGGGTGTAGGGGGGCTTACCCCCCTGGTTATAGTTGGAGAAGTGTAATATGGTTTGTTTTTAATTATTTCAGTATGTAGTTGTGCTGGAATATAGGACATGTTGCTTTCTTAACTTTTTTCAATGTTATGGGATTCAAAGTTGTGAATTGTCAGTGTTTTGAATTTTCAAGCTTTTGGTCTCAATGTTTTGAATTTCAATGTTATGGGCTTTCAAGCTTCTAAAGTGAATCTCTCTCTCTCTCTCTTTATATATATATATATATATATATATATATATATATATATATATATAGTGTGTAGGAATGATTTAACACTAAGTTCTTGGTATCTGATTGAGGGAACACTGTTGTAGCCATTCAACTACAGCAGAAAAAAGAAAAAAACAGATTATACTTTGCCTACTTCTGTAATTGAAAAGTGACTAATGCAACTAATCTAATAAATAGTTTTAATAATGTACGGTATCTTATGAAGTTTGTATAGGGTCATCATCTTTATTCTCTTTTAGAAACACTATAACATTTGTGGCTGTAACTGCTTCTGGGAAGTGTTATAATACTGATCCTGATTAAATAATGCCCTATTCTGCCTTCTGCTGTCCACCTACAAGTTTTTATAAATCAGTGTAATTATATATATTTTGGTATATAGGCAATTCCAAAACAATCTCTTAAGGTGAAATATGCAGGTTAAGAATGGTGCTTACAGTTTGTAACATGTGTGGACTATATGAGATTCCATAATGACATGACGGCCCACCTTACCCCATCCATATTGTAACATGTGTGGACTATATGAGATTCCATAATGACATGACGGCCCACCTTACCACATCCATATTGTAACATGTGTGGACTATATGAGATCCCATAATGACATGATGGCCCACCTTACCCCATCCATATTGTAACATGTGTGGACTATATGAGATCCCATAATGACATGATGGCCCACCTTACCCCATCCATATTGTAACATGTGTGGACTATATGAGATCCCATAATGACATGATGGCCCACCTTACCCCATCCATATTGTAACATGTGTGGACTATATGCGATCCCATAATGACATGATGGCCCACCTTACCCCATCCATATTGTAACATGTGTGGACTATATGAGATTCCATAATGACATGATGGCCCACCTTACCCCATCCATATGTGATGGAAGTGAAAATTGGTAGATCCCTTGACCCAGGCAGCCTACTGATACATCAGCAATAAAAAAACATGTTGTTTGATCCCGATATCAGACCACGGCAAACTGCTATATCAGTGGTACCTACAGTTAGGGGATAGCATCTTATGAAATGTATAAGGGTAGGGGTTCCTATTTATTCGATGCACCATCAGTGCAGAATCATTTTGGCAAAGACATTTTTCAGTCTAGTTGATGGCTCAGTGAATGCATTAAACATTATGTTTAGTTGTTGGCAGCATGTTCACAACTCTGGATATGCATCCAACCACTTCCATTCTATAGTTGTAAACCAAAGGGTAAAACTGTTTTTCTTCCATCCCAAGTCTCTTAATCTATCCATTTTTTAGAATGGATCAAGATAAAATATTTTTGCACTTCTGTGTTAAGCATTCAAATAAATCACAGAGAGTTGTTTCTAATGCATGTACCTTCTTTTTGTTCAAACCAGTAAGCTTAATATTCTGTGTTTGCACTTGGATGGTCTGCTCATATTTACAATGAACAAAACAAGATGGCTGTCACTAACTGCCCTGTCAGGATGAATTTCATGTCTGACACCTGGTTTTACTGAAAATCCAGTTTTGATCACAGCAGGTCTCTGCATCCAGTACTGTCACTTTGCAAATGTAAGATTTTTCAGTTGCCTCATTTAATTGTGAGACTCTTTAGCAGATTTGCAAAATATATTTTAATTTTCAGAGAAGAAAACCAAACATTTCCCCCCAGTTTGACTTTTATACAGTGTTTCTCTGTAAGGTTGCAAAACTTTTTGCTGTCATGATCATTACAGTGCTTTAAATATTTTATGTTCACATTTTCTCTTTTGATATTTCTCCTGTATTTGAAAACTCAAACTCCTGAAAACACACACTTACTATATTCCAGCACAAGTACATACATAAACATATTACTCTTCAACTATTGCATAGTTCTTGCCTAAGTTCAGTTTGGCTGAGTATTGAAAACTACAACTGATTAAGTTCTTTACCTTAACTAAAAATATGAGCAAACAAACAAACAAACAAACAAACTGAAAACTGCTTGTATTTGCATTTTGTTGAATGAATCATTCAAATGAACATTTCCTATTTTAAGTGAAGACCCAAGGAAAAAAGATGTCCAAGATAACAATAGTCATACAATAATCAACATTTAAAAGGGAAATGAAAACATGAGGAAATTAAGAAACTGCTTTTTGAAATTGTGCAAAAAGTAATATACCTCCATGAGAAAAATGTGAAGGAAAATTGATCAACAGAGAAAAGTATGATCACAAATCTATACATTTTTAGCAAAATGTCAAAAATCAAAATTCATAACACTTTAAAAATATTTTTGGTGGGGTGGAGTCCCATTTCATCCCCTGGTGTAGATGGTTTTGTCATATCCCTGCTACATATATATATATATATATATATATATATATATATATATATATATATATATATATATATAGGCTATAGAAAGGAGGTGGTTGGATGCATATCCAGAGTTGTGAACATTGTCAACAACTAAACATAATGTTTAATGCATTCACTGAGCCCTCAACTAGACTGACATATAAAAAAAGAAGAAATATAAAAGACAATCAAATAGTATTTCAAACAAGTTCAAATCTGTTGAGTAAGTCTCAATAAGAGATGAAACCTTTATTCAAGGGTTATTAGTGAAAGTCTTTGGATATAATCTAAGTTCTTTGGTTCTGGTTTCTTTGATAATCATTTTTTCTAATCTTCTTTTTCTTGCTTTTCCTGGTTAGGGGTCACCACAGTGGAACAAAAAGTCTTCAGAACGATTGGTAGTGGAGTTTTATGGTGTCGAGTTGGTAACCTAGCACCCAACCTTCCACAGAAGGTACACACATTCACACACTCACACCTAGGGTCAATTTAGAGTGTCCAATCCACCTACGGCATGTCTTTGGGATGTGGGAGGAAACCAGACAGCCTGAAGGAAACCATACAACCACAGGGAGGACATGCAGACTCCACACAGAAGGCACCCCAGCCGAGAATCGAACTGGAGAACATTTCTTCTAATAACTTCATAACTTGAAGAGGAAGTGGAAGTCCATTTCCTTGTGATGCATTTCCTGACTATTGCTAGAATTGTCCAAAAGAGGTAAGAATTGGATTTATTCATATTATGAGTTTTATTTACATTAAAAATGTTTTGGTTAAAGAGAAATTATCTATAACTAAAGTTGAAAGAAATAGTTTAATGTCTTTCTAAAAATGACTTAAGTTAGGACAATCATAGAAAATATGGTATTACAAGGTGATAAATATCTCCAGCAAATAATATTATCAGATTTTTTAAGTTTGGCAGTTTTATCAGGGGTTAAAAAAGCTCTGTGTAAAAACTTCCATGTACTGAAGTTGGTGCGCCTTGTTTGCTGTGGCATAGACTGGATTCGGGCCTGCTGGATCTAGCTTTGTTTGTGTAACTTGAGCACTAATCCAGGCATTCTCTAAAGTATTCAATTGTATTTATTACTGCTTGGTAGTAACTCGATTAAAGTGTAGCTATCATTCTAAGTCTTTTGGATTAAGCACTTGGCTTCAGACCAGTTGTTTTACATTAGGAAGGTTTGTGGCATGCACTGTGGTGGCAGGACAGGTAGCTTTCATCCTTCTAAGTTGGGAACTGCTGATTGAGAGCCCAGTGTCTGTTATTCTTAAAGTGTATTAGTTCTGGTTTAAGCACTTGGGCTTCAGGCCAGTTATTTTACATTAAGAAGGTTTGTGGTCTGTACTCTTGCGGGAGAAGAGGCTGGACTCTGCCCTTCTGAGCTGGGAATTTCTGGTTAAAGGTTTATAGTGCCTGAATATTTGAACTGTATCTTACTGAAATTGGTACACCTTGTTTGCTGTAGCATAGACTAGATCCAGGCCTGCTGAATCTAGCTTTGTTTATATGCTTGTTGTTTGTTTGCTTGTTATTTCCTGGAACGCTAAGCTTCTGTGGATCACTAGCGATATCTGCATTGCTTACTGTACTTATTTCCTTGTTTCACTTGAAAGAAAGTTACTGTTTGTCATTTTTGCATTTAAGTTACCTGTAAAACATTGCACTTAAGTTACTTGGCACTTGCTCACTAAAGCAATTATATAAGTCAGCACTAAAAATTAAAAGCACTACACCCTCACTCCCCACTGGCCCTGGTTTTCAATTATTAAGGAATTCCCAATATTATTCTAGCATGTCCAAAAGTCAGTTGTCAATCTCCTCTCCGGTCCAGCTGGTGAATCTGGGAATCTTGAGGCAATGTTACAACTGCCTCATGTACACAGACAGCCCTCTCCTCCTCCCAACAAATTCCAACACATGTGAGAGATGCAACCATATAGCCAAACTGGAGGCTAAGCTCTCTCAACTCAGTACTGGCATAACCAGTCAGGAGAAGAAGGAAACCACACTCACTACAATTCCAGTCTCACACAGAACTACCACGACAGCAAACCAAACACATAATCACACAAAAACATACTCGGAGGCTCTAAATAAAGATCTGCCGAAGCAGCAGAGACCTCCAAAGCAGACACCCAAGCAGCCGCTACCCCAAAACAAAACACGTGCAGTACATATCTCACAAAGCCAGTGTGCCAAACAGTCACAGCCCTTAAGACTAAACAACACACTGATACACTTGTAATAGGTGACTCTATCGTCAGGCACACTGACGTCCCGCTCACCAGGCTGAACAAGGAGAGGGTCACGGTGAGCAGCCTGTCGGGCGTTAGGATCCGCCACATAACACAAGCACTCAGGTCACTCCAAGGCAAGTACAAATATGACTCAGTCATTGTCCATGCTGGTGTGAATGACCTGAGATGTACCTCCCTGGACTACATGAAAAGAGACATAAAGGAGCTCTCTGAGCATGTAGCCCAGGCCGGTATGACCCTGACCTTGAGTAGCATCTTACCCTCACCAAGAATGATGCCACAATATGAAGACAAGATGACCAATTTCAACAATTGGCTTAAGTACTGGTGTCATTCAAAGGGGATCCAATGCCTGTCAGCTTGGGATGATATGCTCGACAAGCCACGATGCTTCACTAGGGATGGCTTGCACCTGTCACCCCTGGGCTTTCAGATATTGGCAAAGGCTCTTGCTACCCCCATAGTGCCTTTTTTAGGCAAGGCTCAAAAGACAAACCCACCTCCATAGGTATCACAAGGGATAAGAAACTAAGAGTAATGCTACTCAACGCCAGAAGTCTAAACCTCAAGATGCACGCACTCGAAACTCTCCTTAGCATGGAGAACATCGATATCTGTGCAGTAACAGAAACCTGGTTCAGGGTTCCCGAGAGCACCCCAGCACTACCAGGTTATACCTCATACCATGCTTTTCAGCCCCAAAACTTGGACCGAACCACAAAAGGAGGGGGAGTATCGATATTCATCAAAGATACCCACACCTCCAGGTTGGTGGCAAAGCACAAAGCATCAGAGACTATCCATGTGCAACTAACAGTGGGTAAAACTGCCTTCCAGTTTATAGCCTGCTACAGACCACCCTCTCAAACCCAGGAACCCCACTCAGCCTTCCTGAGAACACTGGAAAATATGAAGGTCTCTCCAAACACCATTATATTGGGCGACTTCAACTACCCAAACATAGACTGGGAGCATTACTCTAGCTCCAACACCCTAGCCCAAAGGTTCCTAGAATTTATAAACTCAAATGCTATGGAACAACTTGTTACCACTCCCACAAGAGGGGAAAACATACTGGACCTGATCATCACCAACATGGGGACTCTATGCTCCAGACCAGAAGTGTATCCCTCACTGGTAAGATCAGACCATAAACTAATCTCACTGGATATTCACATCCCGACCCCACCCCCGCCCAGAAAACCACAGTGAAAAACTTCTCTAAAGCAAATTTCACACTCCTCAAAACTGAGGTGGAATCCTTCAAAGCCCCGGGCCTGTGGAAAATACGGCCCAGACCTCAGAATCCTTTATAAACGCATTCTATGAACACCTTCAGGAATGCATGGATCATCGATCCCAAATAAAACCAAGACCCAATCCTCCAAAGGCAGACGCCCTGTCTGGTGGACCCCAGCCATAAACAAACTATACAATAGAAGGAGGAAGCTACTAAATGATAGAGCAAAATCCCAAAAGGGAAGGCATCACTGATCAGTATTAGCAAAAACTACGGGCACACATAAAATTGTCTAAGGCCAGTTTCGAGAGAAAAATTGCACAGGACACTAAGGATAATCACAAGGCTTTCTTTAGTTATGTTAGGAACCTGGGTGGTAATTCCCAGATATGCTCAGAATTAGTCCAAAATGACAAAAATACACGAAACCCACAGACATTGCCAACATCCTAGCTGACAGGTTCAGCGCAAACTTCTCCCCCCCCCTCCCCACCAAAAGGGCAAATATCTATCCCAGCAGAGTGCTGGCCCCCTGACATCTCAGATGCTCAGGTAAGAGCCGCCCTCTCCAAAGCAAAAAACACAGCATCAATGGGACCAAATGGTGTCCCGGGCTGCGTCCTACATGAACTCCAAGAAGAGCTAAACCCAAACATAAAACTACTGTTCAATCTCAGCCTTACTACAGGATATGTGCCCAAAGAGTGGCGTGCAGCAACAGTGGTCCCTCTCCATAAAGGTGGTGCCTCAACGGATCCTGGAAACTATCGCCCATAAGCCTGACTAGCTTGGTCTGCAAAGCTATGGAAAGGATCATCATGGACCTCATAAATAAAGATATTGGGGACCTACAAACACTGGATCCTACCCAGTTCGGCTTTGTTAAGGGCAGATCCTGCCTCTTAAACCTGGTTGATTTCTTTGAAACAGTCACCAAGGCCATTGACGAGGGAAGGTGGTCCACACAGCCTACCTGGACCTCGCAAAAGCCTTTGATACAATACCCCACTCGGGCATTATAGATAAGCTCACCAGCTTAAATATAAACCCCTATGTCACTAGATGGATTGCAAACTGGCTCAAGGACAGAACCCACATGGTTAGAATTGCTGGAGCCATGTCAGACTCCAAACCAGTTACAAGTGGTGTCCCACAAGGCTCAGTCCTGGGACCTCTCTTGTTCGGTATATATTTCTCGGAGGTACAGGCCAACACAGAAGGACTGTGGCTGACCAAGTTCGCAGATGACTGCAAACTGGGCGCCATAATTGACTCTCCAGCTGACACAAGCATCCTCCAAAAGGGCCTCATAGAAACAGACAACTGGTGCCAGAGCCATGGCCTCAAGCTAAATGCCAAAAAGTGTATAGTCATCCCCTTTGGCAAAACAAAGTGCCCACAAATTACCACATAGGTGGTAATCCATTAAGTACAGAAGAAGTAATTAGGGACCTGGGTACCCAAGTTGATAGCAATCTCTCATTTGACAACCACGTGGCCAAAGTGGTTAGAAAAACATTTTATAGCCCACCTAATCATGAAGGGATTCACATCTAGATCAGGGGAGGTCATCGTGCCTCTTTACTCATCCCTCATCAGGCCCATAATTGAGTACAATGCCTCTTTTGGGATGTACCTTACCAGACAATTGCAGCAACTGGAAAGACCCCAAAAGTACCTCACCAAGAGGATCAAAGGGCTCAAACAGATGCCATATGCTGCCCGGTTAAAGAAACTCCAGCTCTACTCAGTGGCATACCGCCTGTTCAGAGGCGATCTGTGCCTGACGTATAAAGCCATGTCCAACCCGGAATTAATGGACATGCTGCACCTCAGAAAATCCAAATCCCATCGAGCTACGTGCTCGAGAGACTTGAACCTCAGCACTGAAATAAATAGGACATGCTGGAGGGACAGATTCATAACCCAGAGGCTCCCTTCACTCTGGAATAAAATCCCAGTCCAGGTTAGGCAGAGTCCCTCATTGACTCTCTTCAAGAGGAATCTTGATGAGTGGATGGGAGATCGTAGGTTTACCTCGGGTATCACTTCTGTGTCACTGTTAGAGGCACAGTATACTAACCTCAAAAAAGGGCATAGCAAAATAAATTTAAAATGGGTGGCGAAAGCCAAACATATTCTGGCTAGGCTTATAAATGCCCTAGGGCAGATAGCCTAGTATGAACCTATGAACCTATGAACCTAATACACTCCAGTATTGACCACAGGAAGGGAATTTTACAGAAGATAGAAGTCTAACTTTCTCTGTGTGAAAGAAATTGCGTGAAAGACCTCTGGTTATTATGTTCCACTGTCTAGTTGTTAAGATAGTTTTATAATTTAATAAAGTGCTGTGTAATATGGATATTAGATTGTTAAGTTTCACATTATTATATAGCGTTTCGCATATTAGTGAAACTAAATGTGGATGGTTTAAATTTGATGAGTTTCTAATAATTCTACATAAATCTTGAGAATAGGTAATTATACTTTGTAGCAGTAACCAATCTTGAGATGAGAAGTTGTATTTTTCAATGATTTGTTAAGTGTGTAATGTTTTTAGATCTTTAATACAATGTTGCCAGCAAAAAGATTAAATATAGCTTATCTGTAATGTTTTTTTGTGATTTTTAAAGGGGACCATTAGGTCAAGCCAGGTTTTGACATTTGCATTAGAGTTTACTATTTTCCTAAAATTGTTGAAAATGTTGTTTAAGTAGTTTAGGTGTGTGAGTTTTGTTACATTATACTGAATGGTATAGCAAAGAAAATACCAGAACCTGTTGCTGAAAAAACTTTTTGATAGTAGTGGATTTTCTTTTTGTACTATAGCTAAATGCAGGGCTGTCCAATTAGAATTATAGTTTGGATCAATCCAGTTTAGTACATTTTTAAGTAGGGCTGCTTTAATATAGGTTTCAATGTCAGGAAACTTTATGCCACCACAATCACATGATCCTATATGATATATATATATATATAAGCGATCCTACTTTTATTAGGATACCATAAATGTTTATTAAAGTCTTATTTATAAGTCTAATATTATTGTTTCCAGTATGAGTATCCAGTGCCAAGGTGATATACAGAATCTTAGGAAGAAGGGTCATTTTTAACAACAGAAATGGTATCATGAATACAAATATATGAATCAGAGTGAAAGATATTCTTGCCCTGATATTGTGGTGACTTAAAGATAAAGATATTTAGTAAGGGTACAAATAGAAAAGCACCCTGATTAGGACTGTGTTTGTGGTGAAGAGATCATCTATCTGCAGAAAATATTCATCAAAACACATTTTCAAAACTTCTCAAGTATTTCTTTTCAGAACTTAATGATTCACAGTTCCAGAAGCAGATTTTCAACCAATTTATATCTGAGGCAGAGCCCAGACCCTAAACTACAGATTTTTCAGTATATAGAAGTTCCAAGGGAACCACTTCAGCTGGAGTATGCAGATTAAGGATGTGCAGCTAATAGCATATTGTGGACTATATGAAATTCCATTATAGCATGACCCCTTATAGGACCCATATGTAGTAAAAGTAAAAATTGGCAGAGTGCTCCATACTGAGACAGCAACTCATCTGTAAACATGTCATCCTTTATAGCAACTTGTGCCATGCAGAAAACTGTGGTGGTGACTCCCACTTAAACAGGTCTCTGATCAGAAGGTTATTCAAAGGTACCAACCAGACAGACAGCAGGATCTGAAAGTGTGCAGCTTATCTACACAGCTCAGGTGTATTTTCTTTGGTATTTGGAAACGTAGTGAAGAGGGGTGTAGACAACCGCTATATGACATAACATCACATGGACTGTGCATCTTGTGCCTGGTAGTCTTTTTTATTGTAGATATCTGAGCACTAGCATTCTACCCTGCTTTATCTGGTCATTGCTACCAAGGGTGCTGCAAATTTATCATTTCTGTGTCACATCGTCTGTAACATTTTGACTGGTAGGTATATCCTGATAGCCAGGTGGCTCATGGGTGGTACTGTGAGATATGAGGGGACATATTCATTATGTTCACCCTAATCTGCTACTGCCCTGCCAGAAGTACGTGTCATCGCACAGATATTTAGTAGGTTCTACCCATCAAACTCCGCCAGCAGATGGAGGTTGACAGGTCTAGGATGCAGATTCAGAAAACCTTCAAAGATCTCAGAAGGAGATTTGTTGTTGGCATGCAGTTTCACTGCTTTTATTCTACCCTGTGCTATTGCTTTGCATCCTAGTTTGTTGATTTATTCCCTTGTCATTGTCCACCCGTTTTATGTCACCGGAGCTTGTTTTCCTGCTGTATGTTACATGCCCTCCAATTTGTTTAGTTTGTTAAGCACAGTTGTCTTGCACTTCCTTCTTTTGATGTTATATTACCTATCATCTTATTTTACCATAGATACCATATTCATACTTGCTCAATTTGAAAAACAAGGTTAACCTCAGCTAAAATATGATACCCATTCCTAGCACAAGAGCACTTGGATGATCGTCTCTACCAATCTGTCTTATTTTTACCTCTGCTTGCAATATTATCCCCTTTCCTCTTTCCTGTCTGCTCCCTTCTGGTGTTGACTGTGGACTGCATTGTGTTTTCCCCTCCTTTGCCTGGCTACACCCCCAAATATTTTATTACTCAGCATCTGTTTTACTGTGACCACTCTTGACCCTTTGCAGCACATGTGACCACTGGTCCTTTGCCATTCTTTGCTTCACACCATAGTTGCACCTCTCTGTGGATGCCTTTACTGTGTAAGATCTGTCTTATATGTTGAGAGGTGGAGTGTAACGCTGCTCTACATTTACCTTATATTTATGTGGTACTTCTGATTCATATGGCACTGCATAATAAGGTAAGGCATTGTACTTCTGCTAGTCGTGTTAAGGCTGGGCTACAGAACCTTTGACTTCTCATTCTGTTCCTATTAGGTATTTTAGCTTTTCAAAGTCTGTCTTTGTGTTGCTTTCAGATAGATGCTGTCAGCAATCATTTTCAGGCCTTTTGCATCTGATCCCCACTTTGTGGCTAATTACAGAAGAGTCACTTCAAATTCATCTAAACCTCTGTTTGTTAAAATCAAAAGTTGGAGTTTCAACATAAAATATTAAATGGGAATAAAGACACAATGTGGATAGGTACATATTAAAGTAAGGTGCCTAAAGTGGTTTACTATTCAAATTCCAAAACTACATTCTTCAACTGGTCACACTGGTTAACCCAAAATGCAGAATTCAGAGCTTTGAAACAGCAGCAGTGGTGAAAATGAATACATCAGCATCCGTAGTTTGATGTATTCAACATAGCAGGAGGTGAGGTAAGTCACCCATGCTATGCACCTTAACACACCATTAAACTCTACAGTCAGTGGTATGTTAATTGTACTAACCATCCATATTTTCAAAAGAAAAATCTGGTAAAAGGGCAGGCTATACGTATAACAAGGATGATACCGGATTTTGGGAATGTTTGAGGTAAACTTGAGAAACTAAAGAAACTAAAGGAGATGTTCTTGAATAGGGGCTATCCTGAAAAAAATAGCATATGTAATTATGAATGAAGTTTACCAAGTATGGGGTATTGAATTCAAACCCTTGTTGGGAACAGGCATGGAAAATTCAAAGGACCAATTTGAGATGTTAGGTATGATAAAACATTAGTGCTTGAGTATAATTAACACTCTCATGATATCAGAGGAAGTGTAAAAAAGAATTGGAACATTTTTAAGGTTAATAAAGAACTATATAATTTGTTAGGGCAAGAGCCTGTGGTTATATACAAAACAAGGAAAAATTTTAAACAACTATTTGAGAGCGGTGGACATAGTTCTACATCTACGAACTGGGAGATTGGTCCATGTGGTAGGTGCAAGCAGTGTTCATATATAACCAGGGAACGTAGTTTGACTTTGGAAAATGTGTTACAGAGTAGGGTCACTTTTCAAAATGGGAATTGTGGCACTTGCAAATTAACTTATTTAGCAAAATGTGACAGTTGTCTGGCTTTCTATATAGGAAAGATGGAGAGAGCATTGAAAACTAGAATATATGAACATGTTTATGACATTACTATAAAAAGGAGACTGGTGCCTTGTATAAACAATCTACTGTTTGTAGCAATTTTATTTGATTCAGATTTGGCATTTTAGAAAATATAAAACTGAATCCTAGAGGTGGTGACTGGAAAAGGTTATTAATGATGAGAGAACTAATATGGCAGCTTAGGCTGAATGTTACATTACCCCCTGGTTTACTTGAAAAAGTGTCTCTTAAATACATTTTAAATGAGAAGGCAGCTTCCATATAAATAGGTTTATTTTCCACTTTAACGTATCTTATGTTTTTTCTAATGTTTTTCTAACGATTCTTTTTAGGAACATGGGGAAGAGAGAAAATTTAAGTGTCTTATTTTTTAAAACGCTTTTATGCGTGGGAGGTGTGCAGTGTAATATGGACATTTATCATTTTAAATGTGTTTATAATAGGAATAAGACGTCTTCTATACAGGTAGGCTAAAAGCCCTGTCCCTCTACTCAGTCTCATACAGACTGCACAGAGGTGACCTGTGTCTGGCATACAAGGCCATCTCAGACCCAGCCTTAATGGAGTTGCTGCATATCCGTCAATCAAACTCCACTCATGCAACCCACATGGAAGGCCTTAACCTGGTCTATGACATTAATAGAACTTGTTGACGGGATTTATTTATGTTCCAACTCCCCCATCTGGGGAATAGACTCCCTCTCTATGTCAAGCAGAGTACCTCACTATCCCTCTTTAAGAGGAACCTGGATGACTGGATGGGAAACAGAAAATACAACCCTAGGATCCCACCTGTCTCCTTGCTCAGGAGAAACAGGTGCTGACTTTGAGGGAAAATGACCCAAACTCTTGGCTAGGCTTATAAGGGCCTCCGGGCCAATAGCCTAGTATCATCCTATGAACCTATGAATGGGACTTCAAGAGGCATCATTTTATTTAATTAATTAATTATTTAATTGGTTAATTTAGGAGGGATGGAGCTTTGTAAAGGTATTTATAATGTTACTGCAGCTTGGATATGTTTCTGACGAAGTCTCTTTCTAAAGGATGAAAACACTTATTACTGTTGAAAGTTTTATGTTAATAAATTATCGGCTTTTAACCATCTGGGGAGTCATATTGAGCATTATTAACTTTGTTTTGGTGTATTTTGTGCTCCACGTGTTTTTGTCTTTCTGTCTGGTTATTTGGTCAAGGATTTGGGTCCGAAGGATAAGTGCTGATTATGGATTCTCTACACCAATTACAAATCACAGATTCTTGGGTTAGCAGCTTTGGACATATCTCTGAGCTTGCTCAACTAAAAGTGGAAGCTGCCTATTTAAAAGGTGACAACTCATTTCATTGAATTGTTGACACAGACTGATTACAGAGGCATTTTAAAGAAAGTGGGAGAGATTGCATCATCTCCCATTGCTACAGGAAGTGGCATTCGTACTCCTTCTCCACAGCTGGTTTCGGCCAACAAAGGTAACAGTGGTGACAATGGAGAATTTACTCAAGCTGTTGGATGTTGTAACAATGACAGAGGTGGCCCCTTCTACAAGAAGAATGATCTGAAGGAACAAATGGTGTCAATGAACTGCCTCAGGAAACAACAAGAAAGTGTTCTTGACTGGAACTTGCAGGTACTGATTTTAAAACTGCAAAATCGTATACCAGGGTAGTTGAACAGTTAAAGAAAGTGACTGGTGTTAACAGAGGCATGGGGTTGTGTTCTGTTCTGCAGTTTAAGCATATTATTGACAAGACCGTTGACTTTAATCAAATAGAAGGTGTGCTTCCAAACAGGAACATGCATGAACATTTGAAGGAGTATCCAGTTTTGAAAGACTTAATTTTTATGTTGGTCAAGAAGCTGTATAAATTCAAATGTTTACAGATTGAAAATAGCTATCTTAGGGACTGTATTAGACTTAAAATTATTCCCCAGGGTTTGTGGATATATAGGTTTCCATTCGGGCTTGATTACAATATGGAATTGATTGAGGACTCTTAATTTTTTTGACAAATGTGGTTTTGAACTAATATCAAAGATTCTTAATTGCAACGACTCTGCAGTAATTATACTAGGTCCTGAAGTAGACAGTCTCAATCAAAGTATTTTAAGTGATTTATTGTTTGTTGAATGTAATTTTTTATATGAAAATGTGTTAGCCAAAGTGGACAAAAAGTGTCAAAATGTTTTTACTAAGAAAGAATGGAAGCTTGAAAAGGATATCATGCAATATTCCCCGAAAAAAATATATTCCATTCCTAATGTACAGGTTAGTAAAAGGAGAAATAAGGGGGGCTGTTTTGTGGAAAAAGATCAGTCACTGCCAAAATCCAGATGTGGATCCTATGGTGAGCATAAGAGGATTTGGATGAATTAGACTCCTTTTCACCCAGGCCACGGGATTTTCACCCATTAAATCAGTCAGAGAGAATGGCCAGCAAATCCAGGCAGGTATTAGACTTGGGCAACATCAGCATTACTCCCCAGGGAAGGACAATCAGATGCCTGGGTGGGTCAAGGAGGACTTAATAGTTGTTAGTAACGATGGAATTACAGACTCCTACAAAGGTTTTAAAATATACAGTAACACAGAAGTACCCCTTGTTAAGGAACACTTTATTTTTGAAAGAGTTTAAGTTCATTCCAACTAGGAAGGCTGATATAGTGAATGTTATTATTGAATTAAAATTCTTTATTAAAAATTGAATTTGGAGTGTTTTTTAAGGATCAGTCAGGAATGGACAACAGGTTAATCAACCCTTTATATCCTAAAAGACATAGTACTTTTAATCGGTTTACCACCATTTAATCGAATACACTGCAGTCGAACCCACCAATGCTCGAGTCAAAATCTCAAAGTTTTGCATGTCGAATGGCTGAAATGTCGCAAAGAACACCGGATGCAACATTTTTGACCACTCTACATCCAAAATGAGTGCTAACATGGGTCCAAAAAGGGGAGCAGGATTGTCGTTCGATGCATTTGTGTTCGGTATTTTCCAGATTTGCTGCACTGCATTCGATACACTGATGGTCAACATTGTGTCCGTTGGCTAAACAGTGGTAAACCCTTTTAATCTATCCTTAAATCCCATTATTAAATTTTTGAAAAGGCAGTTATGGAGGAAATGTATAAACTGTTCTCTCACAACAAAAGGTTCCTTTCGAATTTGAATGGGAAGGAAAGGGTCATTTTAAATATGTTTAAGAACAACAAGGATATAAGAGTTATGAAGCCAGATACAGGGGAGGGGTACTGTTATATAGTATGAAAGGTTATAATAATGCCATGAGTAATTTGTTGCATAACAAAGTGACATATTCCCCCACATCAAAAAATCAGATCCACATTTCTTATTGGTGAATTGACTGTTATTTAGAAGAATATCTGTTGGATAAAAGAAATGATGTTGCTATTTACCTGTTTTTACTTCATCCCAACCACTTTATCATAAATATTTTTGGGATTCCCAAAATACATAAATGTGTAGAGAGTCCTCCTTTTAGACCAATTGTATCTGCAATAGGTTCAAAGACCCATCCCTTAGCAGTTCTTATAGACCACTTGGTTAAGGAAGTGGTTGGAAATATGCCACATTTGATCAAGGACTCTTGGGATTTTTGGGGAAAATTGAAGTAAAGTATATGGAAGAGAGACTTTTTTTTTACTATTAATGTAGTGGATCTCTTCTCTGTTATACCTAGAAAAGAGGGGTTAGAGTATTTCCAGAGTCCTTATCAAAGGAATTAATTTCTATAACTATTGAGTTAATGGAATTTGTCCTAGAGAACACCTTTTTACATTATGAGGAGTGAACATTACCAACAAATCACCTGGGTAACAATGGGTGCAGCTTGCACTCCAGTATTTGTGAACCTGGTAATGTTAGGTTGGAAAAATGATTATGTTTTCAATAGCCGTTTTACCAAATATTCAAGCACAATGTTTTTTTGAGCTTTTTTAAGTTGTTTCAGGTTTTACATCCTGGTATTTAAGCCCTAACTTTGAGAGGATGTCTGTCTATACAGACTGAGCTGAGTGGAGGAGAGGCACTGACCACAACTTTGATCTGTTATATATAACAATAAGTATCCTGTTTTTTTCTTTTTGCTTATTTTTACTAGTTATTGCTTATTATAGCCATTTAAAGCACTGTTTATTGTCTGCTGCATACTTTTTAGTGTATCTTATTGCTATAAACTAATCTGCATGGTTGTACTATAATTGTTTGCCTTACAGGGCCTGATAAATAAGGTTTTTACTGTCAAACTGTTTGTAAATCTTTTTTAGCTAGATTCACTGTGTGAAAAGTATTAAATAGAATTTTTTTACATTTGTTGAACATCTGTTTGTTTGTTCTGATTTCCTGCCAAGGAGTCTATCATATAACTGATTTCTTTGCAGTTAAAAGCATTCTCTAGAATCTCCTTGCTCCTTTATCTGTTTAAAACTTTTGTTTAGTGTCTCACTGCTATTTTTCTGCTGTGATAAACATTTCTGTAGTGTTTTCTGCCAAAAATAGTTTCCCACCTCTATTGGTATCTTGTTCTTATACTTGGTAGCTTTGGAGTTCTTCACCCCTATTGTAAATTTGATCTGGGACACTCCTCCCAGTCTAGTGTCATTAGCTCATTCTACCTAATACAGAGAGAACATTTGAGAAGGCCAACCCACTTAGTTTCCTAACCTTGAATTATCTTCTATTCCTCCTTTCTCCTTTTCCACTTTACAAAAAAAAAAAACACTTTGCTAGAATCAACCATTGCTAGAATCTCCTTGTGTTCTGACTAAATGTGCTTCTCAAACCATCTGGAAATATAGAGCTGATAAGTATATTTTGGCAGTTTTTAACTGTTTAGATTTCCTCACTGTCTTAATTTTTGCCTGACTGAATTATTTATATATTGCTGGCATTGTTTTCTGATACTCTAAGTGCCTCCATCTTGATGTTTTCCTAATTTACTGCCTTCTGCACTTGTTTTAGTCATTTTTTAATTCAATTGCATTTATTTAAACTGTATGTGCTTTAATATTGCTAGACACTCAAGTGTGCTAGCTTGCACTGTATTTGAATTGTTTTTACTGCTGTTTTAGTTGCTTTTATGTAAAAAAAAGTTCTAAGCTTGTGCCTTTCCTGCAACTAGTCTAGTCCAGATGCATATTAGCTGTATCCAGGACTGTTTGTAAGCTCCTGAGCCCCCCCAAGCCTTTTTGTGTTGGAGGGAAACCTTCTAGCTTATCAGTGGGACTGGTAAGCACTAAGTAGCCTATCTACCATGAGAGGAGTGGTTTCTGGCCCAAAAATTGTGATTTATTGGCTGTTTGGGCAGTGTTTCCATCCCTTTCAACTTTCTGTTTTAAAAGCTCACATTTGTATTTGTTGCCTGCCTTTCCTGTAATTAGTCTAGTCCAGATAAAATTTGCTGTATCCAGGACTGTTAGTAAGCTTCTGAGCCCCCCAAGTCTTTCTGTGTTAGAGGGAAGCCTTCTAGCTTATCAGTGGGAGTGGTAAACACTAGGTAGCCTATCTACCATGAGAGGACTGTTAGTAAGCTTCAGAGGCCCCCACGCCTTTCTCTGTTGGAGGGAAGCCTTCTAGCTTATCAGCGGGAGTGGTAAGCACTAGGTAGCTTATCTACTATGAGAGGAGTGATTTCTGCCCAGAAATTATAGTTTATTGGCTGTTTGGGCAGGTTTTCCATCCCTTTCAACTTTCTGGTTTAAAAGTCCGCATTTGCGTCGGTTTGCACTTGTTTAAGCTCCGCACTGCGGCACCGAGCTTAGACAAACTATTGCTCATGCCAGAAAGTCTGCTCTTCAGTTTTTCCCTTAGATCTTGCTAGTTCTTTCCCTCTTGCACTTCAAATAGCCTAATCACTTTGCACTGCAATGGGTTTTGTAGCAATTACTGCAGCACACCTAAGTGCCTTCAGCACTAGTCATTCTTCATGGAAATAGCTCCAGTACTTAATAGTTATGACCACCCCTCCTGTCATGATTAAAAGGCAGTTCCCTATGCTTTCTCCTATTAACCTGGTGCACTTGGGCATTCTGAGGCAGTGCATCAACTGCCTCATGTACACAGACATCCCTCTCCTCTTACCTCCCAACACTCAGACTTGTGAGAGATTCACTTATATCACCAAACTGGAAGCTATGCACTCTCCAGCAAAGACCAGACTAGCTGGTCAAGAAGAGAATGTCAACACCTGCACCACACCACATGGAACACATAGCCCCCCCCAGAACACCCACTATCACAGATCTCACAAAAAAACACAAACCACACACCAACCTTTGTGGAGGCTCTCAACAGAAATTTAACCAAACAGCACAGACCTCCAAGACAGAAATACACTCAACCACCACAACACAGCACAAACCACAGGACACATAGCTCAATGCCACAGTGTGCCCCTCATCCTAAGCCCCCAAGGCTAAACACCTTGCCCAATATACTAATCATAGGTGAAATAGCGAGGCACACAGATGTCCCACTCACTAGGTTGAAAGGGAGAAGGTAACAGTCAGCTGTCTATCAGATGCCAGAATCATACACATAACACATGCACTCAGGTCACTCCACGCAAGTACAAGTATGACTTTGTCATTGTCCATGTGGGTGTGAATGACCTGAGACACACCTCTCTGGACTACATGAAAAGAGACATGGTGGAGTTCTCGGATTATGTGGCCCAGGTAGGTATGACACTAGCCCTGAGCAGTATCCTACCTTACCCAGAATGATACCGTGGTACAAATAAAAAATGATTGACTTCAACAATTGGGCTAAATTTCTGGTGTCATTCTAAGGGGATCCAGTATCTGTCTGCTTGGGATGACATGACTGACAGACCTCAATGCTTTGCCAGAGATGGCCTGCATCTGCAATCCCTAGGTTTCTGGGTACTGAGTAAGGCTCTTGCCACCCCTATAGTGCCTTTTTTAGGCAGTGTTCCAAAGACCAAATTACCACCATAACAGCTATAAATAAATGCAATCTGAGGGTTATGCTGCTCAATCCTAGAAGTCTAAATCTCAAGATGCACTCACTCGAAGCACTTCTCAAAATGGAGAACATCGACATTTGTGCTGTAACAGAGACCTGGTTTAAAGTGACAGAAAGCACCCCTGCACTACCAGGCTATAACTCATTCCACACTTTTCAGCCCCGAAACATGGACCGAAGCTCCAAAGGCAGTGGTGTCTCTATATTCATAAAGGATATGCACACCTCCAGACTAGAAGCCTAGCATAATGTATCTGAGATACTTCAGGTACAACTAGCATTGAGTAAGATGGTGCTCCAGGTCATAGCCTGCTATAGGTCCCCAACCATGTCCCTAGACTCTCACTCCATGTTCCTAAGCACCCTGGAATCTATCAAGGGCTAACCCAATACTCTCTTACTAGGAGACTTCAACTACCCTTCCATCAACTGGGAAAACTACTCAAACACCAATACACTGGCCCAATGCTTCCTGGAATTCATCAATTCCAATGCCCTGGACCAGCTCATTCTGACCCCCACTAGAGGAAGCAACATCCTTGACCTAGTTGTTACTAACATGGGCAACTGTTGCTCTACACCAATAGTCAATCCCTCCCTGGCCAGATCCGATCATAAACTAGTCACCATGGAAATGCACATCTCACCCCCCCCACCCCCCACCCCCACCCCCCGCAAAGGTAACCACCTTGAAAAACTTTTCCAAAGCTGACTTTGGACTCCTAAAAACAAAGGTGGTTAACTTCACGGCACCCATGCCAATGGAAAATAGCTGCATGACTGCTGAATCAAACACCAGTGCACTGTATGAACATGTACACAAATGCATGGAACTAAACATACCCAACAGAACCAAGACGATCTCCTCCAAAAAAATGAATCCAATCTGGTGGTCCCCTGCCATTAATAAACTCTACAACAGAAGGAAGAAACTGTTGCAGAAAATGGTGATGTTCCAAGACTGGAAAAACTCCTTTATTAGCCTCAAGAAAAAGTTGAGATCCCTCATCAAATCCTCTAAAGCCAGCTATGAAGGCATAATTGCAGCACACACTAAAAACAATCAGAAAGCCTTCTATAGCTATATCAAGACCCTCCACAGCAATACTCAAATTTGATCTGAGATACTGCACAATGGTATCTCCTATACTCAGCCAACAGATATTGCCAACATACTGGCCGACAGATTCAGTGCCAACTTTACCCATCCCCCCCAAAGGACCAATCACAATACCGGATGAATCCCAGGCACCCAGCATTACTGCAGCACAGGTTAAAGCTGCATTGTCTAAGGCCAAGAATACAGCTTCCATGGAATCCAAAAATATACCTGGCTGTGTTCTACATGAATTGCAAAGTGAACTGTCACCACATCTGTGTGCCCTATTCACTCAGAGCCTCACCTCAGGCTTCATCCTTACCAAATGGCACACTGCTACAGTCATCCCTCTCCATAAAGGGGGAGCAACTACAGACCCTGGGAATTATCACCTCATTAGCCTGATGAGTCTGATATGTAAAACTATGGAGCGCATCATCATGGACCTGATTAACAAAGATATAGGAAATCTCCAAACTCTAGAACCCACACAATTTGGCTTTGTGAAAGGGAGATCATGCCTGCTCAACCTGGTTGACTACTTTGAGTCAGTCACCAGGGCTGTGAATGAAGGTAAGGCAGTTCATACAGCCTACCTCGATCTGGCCAAGGCCTTTGATACCATTCCTCACTCAGCAATTATTAATAAACTCACCAAACTAGGCATCAACCCCTATAATACTATGTGGGTTGCAAATTGGTTCACAGACAGAATACACAGTGTGAAAGTAGTGGACTCCAAGTCAGACTGTCAACTAGTCATGAGTGGAGTCCCACAGGGATTGGTCCTGGGTCCCCTCCTTTTCGGCATCTACTTCTCAGAAGTCCAGGCCAACACAAAGGGACTCTGGCTGACCAAATTTGCAGATGACTGCAAACTGGGAACCATTAATAACTCACCAAATGATGCAGATATCTTACAGAAAGGCCTCACTCTGACCAATGACTGGTGTCAAAACCACAGCCTTAAGCTTAATGACAAAAATGCTTTGTCGTCCCCTTTGGGAAAAACTCATTTCCTACTAATTACCACATCGATGGGATCCCACTGAATACTGAAGGAGTTATAAGAGATCTGGGGACACAGGTTGACAGCAAGCTCTCCTTTGACCACCACATTGCCACTGCGGTCAGAAGGTCCTTCTATGTGGCACATTTCATTACCAAGGGTTTTGCATCCAGGAAGAAAGAGGTCATTATCTCTCTCTACTCATTAGACCAATCATCGAGTAAAATGCACCATTTGGCATGTACCTCACTAGACACCTGCAACAGCTGGAGAGGTCACAGAAGTACCTCATGAAGAGGATCATAAGCATTAAACACATGTCCTACATGGACAGACTCAAAAGACTCTAGCTATTCTCTGTCTCATATCGCCTACTTAGACGTGATTTCTGCTTGGCATACAAAGCCATGTCTGACCCAGCTCTGTTAGAAATGCTACATCTAAAGAAATGTACATAAAAAGTGAGAAATAAAGTGCCTCAAGTGTAACTTCACCAAAAAGTAATAAAAAGAAGCACTTGGATCCTCCAATAGTACGAACACAACTTTATTAGACAGAAACAACTAAAATAAATGCTTAACTTGTTCAAGTTGTGAACAAGTTAAGCATTTATTTTAGTTGTTTCTGTCTAATA
Organism: Protopterus annectens; assembly: GCF_019279795.1. Taxonomy (NCBI): domain Eukaryota; kingdom Metazoa; phylum Chordata; order Ceratodontiformes; family Protopteridae; genus Protopterus; species Protopterus annectens. The sequence continues at coordinate 1,468,796,948 of NC_056726.1, forward strand.
AAGTTGTGTTCGTAGTATTGGAGGCTCCAAGTGCTTCTTTTTATTACATCTAAAGAAATCGCAATCCCTCCACACCACACGCATCAGAGACCTCAACCTCATTACCACAATCAACAGAACATGCTGGAGGGACAAGTTCCTCATCCTGAGACTGCCCATGTTCTGGAATAGACTTCCCATACATGTCAAGCAGAGCACCGCACTGATCCTCTTCAAAAGAAATCTTGATGAGTGGATGGGATATAGACCATTCACCCCGGGGATCACTCCAGTGGCTCTGCTTGATAGAGGCACTGGGAACTAACGTCGGGTGGTATGATGCCAGGGCACTTCTATGAGCTAGGCTTGTAAAGGCTCCAGGGCCATTAGCCTAGTACACGCCTATAAACCTATGAAATATTTGCATCTATATGTCAGGTTTTTGCATGACATATTTATTTTGTGGGATGGGTCTGTTGAGGAGATTGCAAAATTTGTGGGCTACATGAACCATTGTACCAGCTATTTTAAGTTCACTAAGTGTTGGAAAAAGGAAAGTATCAGCTATTTGGATACTTTTATTTCCCACATGGCTGGTGGTTTTAAATCCAACTTGTTTAGGGAGGAAACATTTTGTAATAGTTACTTGCATCACTCCAGTAACCATCCATATTTTCAAAATAAAAGGGCAGGTTATACATATAGCAAGGATGATATCTGATTTTGGGGATATTTGGGGTGAACCTGAGAAACTAAAGGAGATATTTCTGAGGGTTCCTATTAGATGACCGAAGAAGCATTATATTGAATGCTTCTTGGTCGAACTTAAAACAATGAAAAGGCAAAATAGTGAAGCGGCTTTTAAACGGATTCTTTCCCAGGGAAAGAATTTGCTTGTCCACTTCCATTACTTTGCCATTTTTGGCACTGTAGTGCAATCTCGAAGTTAGTATATTTAAGTAGGGGGGTGTGGGGTGCAAAGCCCCCCACTTTATGTATTATTTCAATTTTTTTTTTTTTGGAACAGCGACTTTTTTCCCTTGGGAAAAAAATCACTGTTCTGAGCTTTCAAGATTGTAAACTTTTGCTTACATGGGTTTGATTATTCATTGTTCACCTTTTTAGGCATTCGATGATATAATATAGACCCATTCCTGAATAGGGGCTATCCTGAAAAAAATGGTAGATGGAATTATCAACAAAGTTTATCAAGGGTGGGTTGTCAAATTCAAACCCCTGTTAGGAACAGGCATGGAAAAATCAGGGGGAGTGATTCAAGATTTTAGGTATGAAAAAACATGAGTATAATTAACACTCTTGTGATATCAGAGGAAATGTAAAAATGAATTGGAACATTTTTTAAGGTTAATAAAGAACTATATGATTTGTTAGGGCAAGAGCCTGTGGTTATATACAAAATGAATAAAAATTTTAAACAACTATTTGAGAGCGGTGGATGTAATTCTACATCTCCGAACTGGGAGACTGGTCCATGTGATACGTGCAAGCAGGGTTGATATATAACAAGGGAATGTAGTCTGACTGAAAATGTGTTACAGAGTGGGGTCACTTTTCAAGAGAGAGCATTGAAAACTAGAATATATGAACATGTTTATGACATTACTATAGAAAGGAGACTGGTGCCTTGTTTAACCATTCTACTGTTAGTAGCAATTTTATTAATGAAGAGAAAACTGATATAGCAACTTATGCTGAATGCTGCTGTACCTCTTGGTTTAAATGAACAAGTGTCTCTTAAACCAATTTTAAATATGAAGGCAGTTTCTATATAAATAGGTTTATTTTTCCACTTTAACGTATCTTATGTTTTTTCTAATGATTGTTTTTAGGAACACGGGGAAGAGAGAAAACTTAAGTATCTTATTTTTTTAAAAAGCTTTTATGTATGGGAGGTGTGCAGTGTAATATGAACATTTATCTTTTTAAATGTGTTTATAATAGGAATGCGACTTGAAGAGGCATAATTTTATTTAATTAAATAATTAATTATTTAATTAGTTTACGAGGAATGGAACTTTGTAACGGTATTTATAGTGCTACTGTAGCTTGGATGTGTATCTGATGAAGTTTCTTTCTACGGGAAGAAAGTGTTTATCACTGTTGGACATTTTACCTTAATAAGCTGTCAGCTTTGACCCTTATGGGGAGTCGTATTGGGCATTACAGCTAAAATTCTGGACATGTATGTGAAAGCAAAATGTGTGTGATTTTGTTACCCCCCCCCCCAACGCAGCCATTCCAGTGTCTCATTACTTGGCTGTTTCTCAATTTCTCTCAAGTTGCCAAAACAGTGTTCAAAACTCTGTGTGCATACTGTTTTTTTTGCTTTACTTCTACAATAAGTACAGATATTTGGATTTAATTTAAAACTTTTATTTCCATTTTTATAGCGCAATCACTGATAGAAATTTGCTAAACAAAACAATACAGTCTCACAATGAAAACAGACTTAGCATTAAAACCTGTCTGCCTTTGAAACTTACATTCATTGAAACAGCAGTGAAACCCACATTCAAAGAAAATGCATCTGACCAGTGGTGGATTAAGTTTACCTTTGGGCTGTTTTCAAATCATAGGCCCGTTGCACACATTTTTAGGACCATGCAAAAGTTCTTTGATTCACCTTCCTGTTTGTACTAAATTATAATATATAATACTTAAATTATATCCTTTGTATAATACAGCACCACTTGTTAGACCATGCTTTAAATTTATTGTTTTGACCATTTGTCCAGTAGACAATGAAACAAAACATATGAGCCAATAATAACAAAATTGCCCAATTCAGAACATTTCAACCATAAAAGGCTACTCAAACTTCAGTCATTAGAATCCACTAATATCAGTCAATATGCACAATCTCTGCAGATGTAAAAGTCATCTGAATAATTCCACATTAACGAAATCTGTAACTAATAAAAATGTTGCTACTAGCAAACAACTTTATATTTCAGTGTTTCATCTACAAATTCAGTGTTTGCTGCCCTTGAAGAATAAATTGCATATATTACATTAAAAAAGTGGTAAGCTGGTAATATTGTAATTGGGAATGGATGGCAAATATAAATAATGTGGGAAGAAATAGCCAGGGAATTGTTATGGCTAGGCTTGTATAGGCCTTAGGGCTGATTGCCTAGTACCAACCTATGAACCAACCTAAATGGAAAACAGTTCCATAGTTACTAGGCATGTCATCCAAAGTAGGTCATACTTAGGACTGCAGCACCCCACAACCTTAAAATACAGCAGTGTTCCATCAATTCCTCTACATACTGTAGCATATACTACCTCCCTATAAGTGTTCAAGTCAACCCAAGATATGCAATATCCAAAACTGCATGCAACTGGTTTACTACACTTTCAGTTGCCTGTGCACCTCAAAGTTACAAAAAAGCTCACAAGCCTACGGCTTGTTTAACTACATTCTCTACAATTTGATATAGCCTATGTCACACAGTCAGAAAAGTACAGGTGAGCTGTATAGCCTGTTTAAACATCTGTGCTCTACTGTCAATACATTATGTATTATATCAACATGTGCATCTTACAGAACTTCTGTATAGTTCAGCTATCTAATGTGTGTCTTTCTAACTGAATGCAGTTTCTGTTTAATTGATCACTTCTTTAAATAATCTATTATGGTCTGCTTCCCTTTAATATTATTTACTATACTATTATGGATACAGGTTAAAGCTCAAACCAGCTGCAAACTTAACAGTTTATTTTCCAGAACAAATATATTAATTCTATTATACAGTTTTCTGCTTTTTCATATATTTCATCTTACAGTTCCAGTGCTGCTCTATAGGTTTTCTGTCTATTCCTACCAGACAAAGACTACATATTTGTTCAAATAAGCAGACTAAAAGGCAACAGCTTTTGCAAAACTATTATGCCCATTAATGATGTTAGCAGAAAACATACATTTTAGAATATATTTTAATCTGTCAATTTAAGCACATACTCACAATCTGCGTTCCTATTTGAACAGAAGCTTCCTTCAAGTTACTAATATCTGAAGATACTATTCCATATGTGTCTCACCTAGATCTCACAAACATTTTCTATCCAGCTGTGGTAAAATTATCTTGTAGTACATGGAACGATTATGCTTCCAAATCTGCAAAAAGATAAGCTTGTCATGCACTTCTCTAATGTCACAGAAGTACATAACTACTTTTGTTATACACATTTTCTGAGCTATTTTGGCCCAGTCTTGTGCTACAGTGCACACAGTAGCCATCATAAAACAGAGACGGGAAGTTGTAATCACTTTAAAAGATGTGATATGCTTCACAGTTCGCACTCAGATGAATTACTCATGTGTGTAAACTTTAACACTGCTGCTGCTACCCCTAACATCAGCCTTACACATTATCTTATGAAAAACACTTTCCCTAACAGTGCCACTACAAATATAACAAGACAGTAGAGTGAGATACACATATAACAAGACAGTATGATCAGATACACATATAACAAGATGGTATGGAGAGATACACACATATAACAAGGCAGTATCGTGAGATACACATATAACAAGATAGTACAGTCAGATACACATATAACAAAGCAGTACGGTGAGATACACATATAACAAGGCAGTATGGTGAGATACACATATAACAAAACAGTACAGGGTGATACACATACAACAAAGATAGTATGGTCAGATACATATATAACAAGACAGTACAGCGAGATACACATAGAACAAGAGAGTACAGTGAGATACACATATAGCAAGGGTCTATGTCACATAGTTGAAGTTTTATAACTTTGAACACGAAATGTACGAACCATTCCATTTGAAGTTACAACACTTCGACTATAAATAAAACAAAAAAAGAAGGAAAAACAAAATAAACTGTTCTTGATGAGTGGATGGGAGATAGTAGGTTTACCCCGGGTATCACTTCTGTGTCACTGTTAGACAGAGGCACAGTATACTAACCTCGAAAAAGGGCATAGCAAAGTTCATTTAAAATGGGTGGCGAAAGCCAAACACACTCTGGCTAGGCTTATAAATGCCCTAGGGCAGATAGCCTAGTATGAACCTATGAACCTATGTAAATAGGGGGGCTGTACCCCCCTACACACCTCATGTGTGGGGCTACACCCCTACCCCTGCTACTTAAATGTACCAACTCCGAGATTGTACCTCATTCAACAGAATGGAACCCTCCCCTTATAGAGATTTATGTTGAAATGCTCAAACTTGTACAAGTTTGAACTTACAGTCCCGACAATATAAGGTTCAAACTTGTACAAGTTCGACTATGTGATAGGAACCCATATAACAAGACAGTATAGTCAGATACACATATAACAAGACAGTACGGTGAGATACACACATAACAAGACAGTACGGTGAGATACACATATAACAAGACAGTACGGTGAGATACACATATAACAAGACAGTACGGTGAGATACACACATAACAAGACAGTACGGTGAGATACACATATAACAAGACAGTACGGTGAGATACACACATAACAAGACAGTACGGTGAGATACACATATAACAAGACAGTACGGTGAGATACACATATAACAAGACAGTACGGTGAGATACACACATAACAAGACAGTACGGTGAGATACACATATAACAAGACAGTACGGTGAGATACACATATAACAAGACAGTACGGTGAGATACACACATAACAAGACAGTACGGTGAGATACACATATAACAAGACAGTATGGTCAGATACACATATAACAAGATAGTACAGTGAGATACACATACAACAAGACAGTATAGTCAGATACACACATAAAAAGACAGTATCGTGAGATGCACATTTAACAAGACAGTACAGTCAGATACACATATAACAAGACAGTACAGTGAGATACACATATAACAAGACAGTACGGTGAGATACACACATATGACAGTACAGTGAGATACACATAAAATAAGACAGTATGGTCAGATACACATATAACAAGACAGTACAGTGAGATACACATACAACAAGACAGTATGGTCAGATACACACATAAGACAGTATCATGAGATACACATATAACAAGACAGTACGGTCAGATACACATATAACAAGATAGTACAGTGAGATACACATATAACAAGACAGTATGATGAGATACACATATAACAAGACAATAAGGTGAGAAGTCAGATGTTGAGGCATGGAGGTGCTGGAAACTCCCTTACTGCATCTTAAACAACAACAGATATACTGATAAAATAACCATTATGAGAATGCAGCTTCAGATGGACAAAGGCATTGTCTGCCTGTCTGTCCATCATAATATTATGGAAAGCAACAGACCTTACATCTGCTCAGTCCTTTCCCTCATTCAGACTCATGCATAAATACAACACAGAAGAACAAAATGCTTGCATTCCTCTCTCATATATCATTTTCAAGGCATAAATTGTCTTAATCCCATACACTGATTGGCATTCATCACTGTTGCCAATCCCACACACTGATTGACATTCATCACTGTTGCCAATCCCACACACTGACTGGCATTTATCACTGTCACCAGTTCCATACACTGACTGACATTCATCCCTGTTGCCAATCCCATACACTGATTGACATTCATCATTGTTGTCAATCCCCTGCACTGATTGACATTCATCACTGTTGTCAATCCCCTACACCGATTGACATTCATCAATGTTGTCAATCCCCTAGACTGACTGACATTCATCACTTTTGTCAATCCCATACACTGATTGACATTCATCACTGTCAATGCCCTACACTGATTGACATTCATCACTGTTGCCTATCCCATACACTGATTGGCATTCATCACTGTTGCCAATCCCACACACTGATAGACATTTATCACTGTCACCAGTTCCATACACTGACTGACATTCATCCCTGTTGCCAATCCCATACACTGATTGACATTCATCATTGTTGTCAATCCCCTGCACTGATTGACATTCATCACTGTTGCCAATCCCATACACTGATTGGCATTCGTCACTGTTGCCAATCCCACACACTGATAGACATTTATCACTGTCACCAGTTCCATACACTGACTGACATTCATCCCTGTTGCCAATCCCATACACTGATTGACATTCATCATTGTTGTCAATCCCCTGCACTGATTGACATTCATCACTGTTGTCAATCCCCTACACCGATTGACATTCATCAATGTTGTCAATCCCCTGCACTGATTGACATTCATCACTGTTGCCAATCCCATACACTGATTGACATTCATCACTGTTGTCAATCCCCTACACTGACTGACATTCATCACTTTTGTCAATCCCATACACTGATTGACATTCATCACTGTCAATGCCCTACACTGACTGACATTCATCACTGTTGTCAAGTCCCATACACTGACTGACATTCATCACTGTTGCCAATCGCATACACTGACTGACATTCATCACTGTTGCCAATCGCATAGACTGACTGACATTCATCATTGTTGCCTATACCCTACACTGATTGACATTCATCACTGTTGCCAATCCCATACACTGACTGACATTCATCACTGTTGCCAGTCGCATACACTGGCTGACATTCATCACTGTTGCCAATCGCATAGACTGACTGACATTCATTATTGTTGCCAATCCCCTACACTGATTGGCATTCATCACTGTTGCCAATCCCCTACACTGACTGACATTCATCACTGTTGCCAGTCGCATACACTGATTGACATTTATCACTGTCGCCAGTTCCATACACTGACTGACATTCATCCCTGTTGCCAATCCCATACACTGATTGACATTCATCATTGTTGTCAATCCCCTGCACTGATTGACATTCATCACTGTTGTCAATCCCCTACACCGATTGACATTCATCACTGTTGCCAATCCCATACACTGATTGACATTCATCACTGTTGTCAATCCCCTACACTGACTGACATTCATCACTTTTGTCAATCCCATACACTGATTGACATTCATCACTGTCAATGCCCTACACTGACTGACATTCATCACTGTTGTCAATCCCATACACTGACTGACATTCATCACTGTTGCCAATCGCATACACTGACTGACATTCATCACTGTTGCCAATCGCATAGACTGACTGACATTCATCATTGTTGCCAATCCCCTACACTGATTGGCATTCATCACTGTTGCCAATCCCCTACACTGATTGACATTCATCACTGTTGCCAATACAAATCATCAAAAGGTTTGCGTTTCAATTCAGACTGATAATGACATGTATAATATTTCCACCAATCTGAAAGTAGTTTTCAATGAAAATATAAATGCATGTTACAATGTCTTCCCTCTATAAAGTGTTCTTACACTGTAAAGATGGGCTACTTCCTCAGTTTTTGTATAAGATATTAAATCTCTCAGAAACTTCATTTATTGCAGTATTTTAAAAAAGTAAAACTTTTAATGAGAAACTCTTGCTTTTACTAATTCTGATTTTTCAAGAACGGAGCCATGATATGTCTGGATATAAACTACATTCCCACTCTGAACAATAGCCATATGATTATGCCTATCTTTTTTGTTTGCTTGTTTTTTGGTAAGGAACCCAGATTTCTTGGAACATGGCGGCCAGTCACAAGTTAATGACCTTTTTGGTATGTCTCTAGATATTACCAATAAGCAATTATAACTCAAAAAAATGTTGGGCATTTCCTAGTAATATTTTTGAGGAATCTATTTAAACATGAAGTATTATAGTACTTACTGCTTTTCAGTTGCAGTGCAATATGTACCTGAACCATATATGAAATATGTCCATTCGTGGTCCACTGTGTAGTTCAAATGTTTTCTGGAATTCAAATTCTGTGCAGGGAAGATGAAGAATCAGTCACACAGATATGACAGGTGTTTCTGACATGTTTCCAACTTCAGCGTCTGTGCAAATGAAAGTATTTTTTTTTATTGAAAGAAAATTAATCTCCTGGCCATGACCAGTTCTCTCAGCTGAGGTGCACCACAACTGATTTTACTTTTTCCGGACAATATGCTGTCTGGAAAAGGCAGTTTCCATTTTCTGGACAGTGCCCCTTAATTCTGGAGAGTCTGGAAGAACTCTGAATGGTTGGCAACCTTAAAACGAGCCATTGTTTAATTTAATATCCGATAAGGTGAGTGGCATGTCAGAAATGTAGAACTCTGCTATACTGTGCTACAGAGTCAGTACAAGATTATGACCCCAGCTAACTGGGGATTGGGAGGATAGAACCCACAGTCTTTTAATCTTGCAGCATCAAAAGCATGAATTCAAACTGATGAGTACCTGGAATGGTCAAAGTGAATTATCTGACACAATCAGTCTAGCACCCTTTACAAACAGGGTGTTTATCTTACAACTGCCCAGAATTTGGACTCTACACTTTTATTTGCTAGTTGCTTCTTGTTCCAAGTGCAAACATTATTTCAGTGTTCAAGTACATGATGTAGTTTTGTCTGAAATTAAATGGAGTGTGTATTCCTGGGACTTTGTTTACAAACCTCTGCACTACCTCCTGTGTGCTTAGCCACTGCAGCTTTCTACACGCGATTGTGTAGTCCTGTAATTAAATATTGCAGCAATAGTTAGTGGCCTTTGCTCTGTGTGCTGTCTAAATAAGACAGTGCTATTTTATCTTCTTTAACTGTCTTCTTCATAGCTGAACTCTGAACTAGAGGCATTGGCACTCACTGTTGTCTTTTAAAGGCAGGATCTGAAACAATTTGATGTCATGACATTTCTGGTTGGGCTGACAATGCAACAAAGGTATGGAAGCCAGACGCAGATTGATGGGTGAGACATTTGGATGACTTGGGGGCTGGAACAGAGTTACACCTCTCTGTCTCTTCCCCTGACATCCACATCCAGCCCTTGTGGATGTCTGTGGCAGAGAAAAGAGACTGTGCATTTACATATTACTCAGACACACTTGAATTGTTATGTAGTGCTGCTGCATCTCCGATTTCCATCATTCGCTCCCAGCAGCGCAGGAGAGACAGCAAAGCAACACGACACTGAGCCTGTTAGAAACATCATTGAGTTAATTGGTTCAGAACAGTTACCAAGGCAACCTTCAGAAATCCTGTCTTTGTACTTAAGAAAGAAAGATATATATTCTTGCTTTAAAGAAAAAAAATTCATGGCCTTCCAGTTTCAGATTAGTGTAGCTTTCCAACACATTTATTTTAACAAGGGAAGCCATCTTTAACACAGAATGCCAAATGATTAGAGAGCTGCAGGGGTCTCACAGCAGTCAAGTATTCTATGGTAATCCAGTGTATTCTTGAAATGACGTTATCTCATTTCATCTTGACTTGCTATCTTTTGCCATATCAAAAATATTATTTTATGTAACACATTGTTTCATTTATCTTAAAGCCTTTCAGGGATGATTATAGCACATACAGCTTAAAAGGTACACTGAGCACTCACCTCTGTTTCTTTTCGACATTTTTGCGTGCATTATTTTATTTAATCTGCATTTAATCAGCAGATAACCAAGATTTTTACCTGAATGTTCTGAAAATACATTGTGATTCAGAAAGAAGTATATTTTGCATACATTTAATAGCCCTTGCTCAATATATATAGATATATATATATATATATATATATATATTAAATGCTACTGAAAGAATTGAGAAAATCAACATATATGAGTGAAATTTGTAAAATATGATCTTTAAATGATAATTAGGTGGTTACAGACTTGTATAATAATGTGTCAGAGACTTTGTTTGTATATCTGGATTCTCCCTCAAGTTTGGTTGTTTCCCATGTAAATGACCCACTGAAATTCGAGATAACCAATGACCAACCCATATAATAGATTTAATAGTAAACTCTGTGCCTCCCATGTCAAATCCTCACATCTGGTCAGCCTCCGTGTGGAGTTTTGCATGGGTATATTCTATATACTTTGGTATTCTGTTACCTCTCAAAAATATGATAGTTGATAGGCAACATTATATACATAATATATAAAAAGTTATAAACAAAGGAAGCAAACCATGGAGTCCAAACCAATACAGCATCCGATATAACAATGTCCCAAGCAATACTCCAGTACTCCAATACTCTTAAAAAACGTATTTATTGGCAGAAATCCATACAATAGTAGGTAAGCGCTTTCGCCATAGGGCTTCTTCAGACCTTATTTAATTCAATCTATTCATCTGCGCTTAAATAGTGAAAAAAAGCGGGAAACTTCCATAGCAAATATATAGCAATTAATTATTAAAGCGACACTAACATAAACCTCTGAAAACACTCAGAAATCTTTGTTATACAGAAAAACAACACACAAAACATGCTCAAGACATATTATATTCACTTATACTCATAAAAAATCACCATCTATGTTAAAAGCTCAAAATTCATATTTCTCTAATTAAAAATAAAATATATATATATATATAAATAAATGAATAAATATAATAAATATTCTATAAATACAACCTATACTAAATATTTAAAAATTATTGATACAAGTATATACATGTGTGTGCATGTGTGTGGCTGTGTGTGTGTGTGTGTGTGTGTGTGTGTGTGTGTGTGTGTGTGTGTGTGTGTGTGTGTGTGTGTGTGAATGTATATGTGTCTATGTGTGTGGGTGTGTATGTGCATGTATATGTTTGTGTGTTTGTGCTTATATGTGTGTGTGGGTGTGCATGTTTATGTGTGACCGTGTGTGTATGTATATGTGTGTGCATGCACGTATGCGTGGATGTGTGTGTGCGTGTGTGTGTTTGTATATGCATGTGTGTGCATGCGCGCGCATGCATATGTTTGTGTGTGTGTGCATGTATGTGTGTGCATGTGTGTGTGTGTGTGTGTGTGTGTGTGTGTGTGTGTGTGTGTGCGTGTGTGTGTGCGTGCATGTGTGTGTGTGTGTGTGTGTGTGTGGGGGGGGCAGTGAATGATAGGTGGTGCCAGTACCCACTTTATGCATGGGCCATCAGTGTTGACTACCAAAGGTAATTGCTGATATTCACTTGAAGTAATTAAGTGCAATTCTCTTCAATTAATCATCGCCTGCATTAATCGTAGTCAATTAATAGTGTTTATATGTGGAATGCTAGCTGGCGGGCACTGAATCCCAGCTGAGGTGCATGGTTGACGGTAACCCATTTGCACACGTGCAATTCCTTTTTGTGTTTAGCTGTAGTACAAGAACTGCCATTTCTTTACAGTCAGCTCTCACCACTGAAATCACTGTATGACAACCATTGTGCATAGAATGGACAAAAAATCATCATTTGTACTTTACTAGGTAATTGTTGTCCATGCATGTGATGTGCTGCTGTTTTAACTGATGTTGTTATTACTTTAAGTGAGACCAAGTATAGAGGATGAGGGGATGTTCTCAGGCTCATAGTTACATATTAGGCTAATGACCACAAGGGCATTTATAAGTGTATCCCATGAGGTTTTGTGCCTTAAACATTATTCTAATGGTGTATGTTTGCTAGGGCATGAAATAAAACTTTCCTTTGTTCATCAGTAACATAGGTACCAGACCTGGCTTGAATTTTCTATTTCCCATCAATTGGTCCAAGTTACACTTGAATAGGGTTAGGGGAGGGCTCTCCTTCACATCGTGGGGAAGTCTATTCCAGAGAATGTGAATTTTCTGAGAAATGTACCTGTCCCTCCAGCAATACTATTTATATAGTAAACAAAGTTTATGTCCTTCGGTCTCATAGTAATGATGGTCATTCTGCAGATAGCAAAAGGTCCATCAGAGCAGGATCCAAGGATGCTTTGTAAGCCAGGCATAAATTACCTCTTAGGAGTCTATAGGAAACAGAGTTTAGAGACAGGACTTTGAGGTGACCTTTGTAGGACATTGTGTTTATGCCCTGTATTAATTTTGTGGATGTTCCAGATGTTGCATGTGCTTGGTCAGGTGGTCAGGTACATATCGAAGGGGGTATTTTACTCATTGATGGGTCTGACAAGTGTAAAATACAGTGGCACAGTGACCTGCCTGGACCTTGATGTCATGCTCTTGCACATATTGGTCAAAGGCCAGGTTACTATCTACTTGCATCCCCAAATCACTGACTATTAGGTATACTCTTAGGGGTGTTTTATGGAAGAGGTAGGTTTCAGAGTGGTTGACTTCTCAAAAGCTACTATTATGCATTTTTGGGGTTAAATCATGGCTTTGGCAGTAGTAATTTGTTTGCTACAGTCCTTCCTGTAAGATGTATCTTGGGGAGGATTCTATGACTGCTACTAGATTGCAGTCATCCACAAACTTGGTCAGTCAGAGGTCCTTGAGATTGACCTAGACTTCCAAGCAGCAGATGCCAAAGAGGAGTAGACCCAGAACAGACCCCTAAAGGACTAGTAATGGAGCCTCTTTGTGGAGGTGGTCTCTCTGATCCTAACATCCTGGGTCCTATCTCTGAGCCAGCTGGCTATTCAGTGTGTCAGAAAGGGGTTTATGCCTAGTTCTGTGAGTTTGTTTACAGTACCTGAGTGAGGTATGGTATCTATAGCTAAGTGAAGGTATGCTGTATGCACCACTTTGCCCTTCTCCATTGTCATGGACAAGGGCACATTCCTGGAATGTGCACCAAAGCATATTTCAAGAAGATTTACACATGATTCTTATAATCATATGCCTCTGTGGCAGTCTGACTATGTGTGCTTTAAGCTGTTTAGAATTGCTCTACATATTTAACTACCTATGTACTTTAAAAGTTCGACAGCACAGTGGTGCAGCAGTAGCGTTGTCACATCACAGCAAGCGATTCTTTGGTTTGATTCTCGGCTAGAGTGCCTTCTGTGTGGAAAATACATGTCCTTCCTCCGTTTATGTGGGTTTCCTCCCATGTTACAGTGACATGCATCTGGAGTGTTTCTCCCCAGGCCTCCACTGAAAATTGGCTTTGTTCCAAGTCGGACTTTCCCAGTTAAACAAATAAGTTATGTTTTCTCATTTTATTGCACATCACATGTACTATTTATTTCACAGCATGCACTCACAGGTATGTAATTATTATTATTATTATTATTATTATTATTATTATTATTATTATTGTTTATGCAGTGAATGATCTGAGAGAGAGTCTGTGTGTGTGTGTGGGGGGGGGGGGCAGCGTAGATGTTCTCATCTCCCTATTTTCATAGAATGCTGTTGACTTTTTGCCCCAAATTTTGACCTGTTCCTCATGAAGTTAGTATGTTTTTTTCTAGCAAATTAATGAGGATTGCAGTTACTAAATAATGACATCTGAGTTTCAGACTTATTAAACTTCTGAAAAAGCACACAAATAATAGATAACACAGATGTGGTAGCAACACAGGATGTATGTGATAATAACTAATAACTGGCACAAAGGCACAGCAAACAGTGTTGCCATCTCAAAGTGCTTTGTTCTTTGACTGAGCTTTTGGCTGCAGTTCCTTCTGTGTAGCATCTGCATGTGCTCCCTGTCTCTGTGTCACAATCATATACATTACTGCATTTTTATGGTCACATCTGGGTACATTACTGCATTTTATGGTCACATCTGGGAGGTGCAGGGAGAAATGGTATGTACCTAGGGGCCAATGCAGTCATTTGTTCAGGCTCCATTTCACCAAAGGTTGGCCTTGCTGACTGTACTCAAACATCTGAATGCAGATAATTAAAGCTTATTTCTATAGCCACTTTCTAGGTATGTAAATGCAAGAGATGTTCCTAATGTTGGTCATTCGTCCACTAATATATTTTAGTTATCTCCTTGATTCTTGAGGTAAGAGGTTGAGACATATGTGGTAGGGAGTTCAGCAGGTTGCACACTGTATTCTGTCAGTAATTAGCTGACAAGATGCAGTCTTATGTGAAAGTTAAATATTTATTCATTTAGTTGATTGAAAACATCTGAGATGTACAGTCACACTTACATAAATGGCTGTATTTAGTGGTCACATCAATGCATGTGTGTGTGTGTGTGTGTGTGTGTGTGTGTGTGTGTGTGTGTGTGTGTAGGGAACACACTTTGTGAGGGAGCAATAGTTTGCACTATCTGGTTCTGGCCACAATAAACAAAAATACATATGGCTATTATTTATATATTCATTCATAGCTTTGATCCCAATTAGATACTTTTGGTGTACATAATAATACCATTTCCTGTAATTTCTTGGGCACACCTGCGCATGGGTGTGTGTGTGTGTGTGTGTGTGTGTGTGTGTGTGTGTGTGTGTGTGTGTGTGTGTGTGTGTGTGTGTGTGTGTGTGTGTGTGTGTGTGTGTGTATGTTTGAGGGAATAAAATTCTGTGGCCAATTGTGATTTGTTTAGTTTATTACAGTCTGATATCTGAAGTGTTCGTAGATTATAAATTTGTTTTTATTTGATGGCTAGATAAGCTCTCTGTGGATGAAAGGGATTGTCACTGCTGTCATTTTCGTATAGTTAAGCAGTCATTTTTTCTGGCTTTGCAGAACTTGTATGAATCTATGTAAAACCAGCAGTAATACTTTACTTTGGCTATTTTTAACTCATTCAGGCATCTGAGGTACGTACAGTCAGTAAAGTGGCTGTAATTGAAGTGCATAGGGTTGTCTGTGATGAGACCAACTGTGTGTGTGTGTTGGAGAGGAACTGCAATGTTTCTAAAAGTAGCCCATAACTTATGTTCATTTTCTCTCACTGGCAGACATCATCAGTGTAAATAATAAGTGGTTGTCTGGGAAGGGTGTATGTGATAGCAGATGATCATTGGCACAATGGTGCAGTGAGTAGTGCTTTCATCTTATGTCATTTGGCTCTCTGACTGAGCTTTTGGCTTTGATTCCTTCTGTGTGCAGTCTGTATGTACTTTCTGTCTCTGTGCAGGTTTAAAGTAGGTGCTCTGGTTTCTTCTACCAGATTCTCAGCCTGTGGCCATGTGTATTTTTCCTTGCATCCCACTCCAACACCAGAGGGGATGCATGAGAGGTGATTATCTTTTCCAAAAGCAGTAGAGAGGCAGATACTACTTCCAGCTCGTATTTACATATCCTTGCAAACAGTTGTCTTCTCATTTTATTGGGTAACTACAATTTTGTAACTCTGAACAGTAAGCTTTAGTGGCAACTGATTTTTCCTTGAAATAAAAATAAGACTGAATTTCTTTCCTTACATGATATTTATTCAGGGCATCATTGGATCAAAATGTAGAAAAGTTGAAATATGCACCTCAGACCATGTAGACCTATATGATGTTTAGATGTGCAATCATAATTCTCAGCCTCTTAAAAGGTCAGTGTGGAACACAGACCCTGACAATGTGTGACAAACAGGCAACATGTGGAACACCCTATTTTCACATTGTGGGAAAGCATACCATTTCGACGTTGCCA
This sequence comes from Protopterus annectens, assembly GCF_019279795.1. Taxonomy (NCBI): domain Eukaryota; kingdom Metazoa; phylum Chordata; order Ceratodontiformes; family Protopteridae; genus Protopterus; species Protopterus annectens. The sequence goes on from NC_056726.1 coordinate 1,468,813,272, forward strand.
AGCAGAAGTGGTCTTTCAAGAAAAATCATTAAGTTGAAGTATATATCAATCAGGAGTTAACACTGTACACATATACACATGTAACATTCTTTCATAAAAAACACAGTGTGTAACAGAAGTTAAAAATGTATTGTATAATCTGTAAAACACTACCATAACAAAGTAAGCAATCAATGACAAATCACGCACTTACAATCAGAAAGCAAAAGCAGCAATTTTGCATAAGATTGAGCTCACATAACTTATGCACTCATTACACTGAGCAATTACATTTGACATGATTTATTAACAATACCTCCCAAGTATGCTTCATTACACTGAGCAATTACATTTCTCATGATTTAGTAACATTACCTCCCAAGTATGCTTCATTACACTGAGCAATTACATTTGACATGATTTAGTAACAATACCTCCCAAGTATGCTTCATTACACTGAGCAATTACATTTGACATGATTTATTAACAATGCCTCCCAAGTATACTTCATTACACTGAGCGATTACATTTGACATGATTTATTAACAATGCCTCCCAAGTATACTTCATTACACTGAGCAATTACATTTGACATGATTTATTAACAATACCTCCCAAGTATACTTCATTACACTGAGCGATTACATTTGACATGATTTATTAACAATACCACCCAAGTATACTTCATTACACTGAGCAATTACATTTGACATGATTTAGTAACAATACCTCCCAAGTATGCTTCATTACACTGAGCAGTTACATTTGACATGATTTAGTAACAATACCTCCCAAGTATACTTCATTACACTGAGCGATTACATTTGACATGATTTAGTAACAATACCTCCCAAGTATACTTCATTACACTGAGCAATTACATTTGACATGATTTATTAACAATACCGGCCAAGTATACTTCATTACACTGAGCGATTACATTTGACATGATTTATTAACAATACCTCCCAAGTATACTTCATTACACTGAGCGATTACATTTGACATGATTTATTAACAATGCCTCCAAAGTATACTTCATTACACTGAGCGATTACATTTGACATGATTTAGTAACAATACCTCCCAAGTATGCTTCATTACACTGAGCAGTTACATTTGACATGATTTAGTAACAATACCTCCCAAGTATACTTCATTACACTGAGCGATTACATTTGACATGATTTATTAACAATACCTCCCAAGTATACTTCATTACACTGAGCGATTACATTTGACATGATTTAGTAACAATGCCTCCCAAGTATGCTTCATTACACTGAGCGATTACATTTCACATGATTTAGTAACAATACCTCCCAAGTATACTTCATTACACTGAGCGATTACATTTGGCATGATATAGTAATAATACCTCCCAAGTATACTTCAGTACACTGAGCAATTACATTTGACATGATTTATTAACAATACGTCCCAAGTATACTTCATTACACTGAGCGATTACATTTCACATGATTTATTAACAATACCTCCCAAGTATACTTCATTACACTGAGCAATTACATTTGACATGATTTATTAACAACACCTCCCAAGTATACTTCATTACACTGAGCAATTACATTTGACATGATTTAGTAACAACACCTCCCAAGTATACTTCATTACACTGAGCTATTACATTTCACATGATTTATTAACAATACCTCCCAAGTATACTTCATTACACTGAGCAATTACATTTGACATGATTTATTAACAACACCTCCCAAGTATACTTCGTTACACTGAGCGATTACATTTGACATGATTTAGTAACAATACCTCCCAAGTATACTTCATTACACTGAGCAATTACATTTGACATGATTTAGTAACAACACCTCCCAAGTATACTTCATTACACTGAGCTATTACATTTGACATAATTTAGTAACAATACCTCCCAAGTATACTTCATTACACTGAGCTATTACATTTGACATGATTTAGTAACAACGCCTCCCAAGTATACTTCATTACACTGAGCGATTACATTTGACATGATTTAGTAACAATACCTCCCAAGTATACTTCATTACACTGAGCAATTACATTTGACATGATTTATTAACAATACCTTCCAAGTATACTTCATTACACTGAGCGATTACATTTGATATGATTTAGTAACAATACCTCCCAAGTATACTTCATTACACTGAGCAATTACATTTGACATGATTTAGTAACAACACCTCCCAAGTATACTTCATTACACTGAGCGATTACATTTGACATGATTTAGTAACAATACCTCCCAAGTATACTTTATTATAAGGAATACTCCTCATTTTGCTTGTCTTAAAATGTCCATGTTCCTTGGAATTTCACATTGAAAGGGTCAATAGTAATAATCCAAGGGTCAGTCACACAATCGGCGTTAAAACACTTTTAACAGATATTCACAGTAAATACCGAATCATATTAATGCAAAAAAATTACTTGTAAGTTTAAAGTAACTCACTTTTGCCATCCTGTCAGCTCCTAGTTGAAGTTTTTAGTAAGCTGTTCAGACCACCTGCAGATAGTGGGGAAGGAGAGCTTGAGCTCTTGCCCTGTAAACATAAAAGCCTTAAGCTGCCAGAATCCCCCCACCACCACCACCAAATCCACAGCAGAGAATTCACCTATCTTCTACAACACTTATAAACTACACTACACAAAAGACTTAGCTGATATTCATGGTAAATAATACTGAATCATATTACTCAGCAAAATAGGGCAGCCACAGTGGTGCAGCTGTTAGTGTTGTTGCCTCACAGCAAGTTTTCTGGTTCGATCCTTGGCTGGGGTGCCTTCTGTGTGGAGTCTGTATGTCCTCCCTGTGGTCGCGTGGGTTTCCTACGGGTGCTACAGTTTCCTCCCACATCCCATAGACATGCTGTAGTTGGATTGGATACTCTAAATTGGCCCTAGGCGTGAGTGTGTGTGTTTTCAATGGAAGGTTGGGCACCGGGATGGCAACTTGACACTGTAAAACTCTATTGCCAATCATGAACGGACAGGTGATCCTCTGTGGCAAACCCTAACCGGGAAAAAGACGAAAGAAGAAGATTACTCAGCAAAATAACAACATTTGCTATTATGTGACCTAATTGAAGTTATTATTAAACTGCTCTGCCTTCCTACAGTGTAAACACGGAAAAAAAGCCGCTAGAATTTCCATACCTCCTCTAAAAAAACACTAAGCTACTACACTTTGCCTAACTCCCCAACAAATGTACAACACAGAACTCCACTATCCTGTAGAATACAAATTATAAAAACATACATAAGTTAGCCTATTTTTTCCACTGTTCTAGCAAAACCTGGACTATAAATTAGGCACTTACCTGCAGCCAGAGTTACACTGCCAAAAGATACGCTTCCCCAGAGAAGAAATCACAGATAATTTTGGGAGTACTGGCTTTTACACTGTACTGTGTTCTCCACTCTCCACTGGTTTTCTGTTCTGTTCAATGATCCTAATATCCTTGCTTGAAGTTGAATTATTGCAGTCCCCTAAAGTCTGCTAGTGGCTAAAAGAATCTATTTGTGGCAGGAACCTGTGGAATTCTAATGCTGCTGCCCTCCTAAAGAAAAAGTTTTTGTTACCTTAAATCTACAAAGAAAAGTAAAGTGCTGTCCACAATACCCTTTATAAAGCTATCACAGTAGAACTAAAATTGTAGCCTGGATATTGCTCATCGATTGTTCATTTTTCTGCTTCTCCTGCTTGGCTCAATTTGCATCAGTAGTCACCCTCTGATTGGCCCATATTACCTGTGTGCCGATTGTCTATTTTTGTGGTATATAAGCCAATCAGACTGTGCAAAGTGGAGCCAACACTCTTAATGTGGAACTGCAGAACTTTGTGATTGCTGTAAAACAGGTGTGAAACCTAAAAAAAAAAAATGTAGTTATTTTGGATGGTGTGGTACCAGGATGGGAGAACAGGATATGGCCACTGGGAGGTGCCAGGGGAATCAGAGTTTAATGGGAGGTGCCCATGATGTCCTTTGTTTAGGGCTCCATTTCTGCTTAAGCTGGACTTGTAGTCAGACATCTGAGGTGTATATTTTCAATAATGTGGCTATAGAAGGGCACTAAGGCGGTCTGTGAATGAAGTGAATGACCCCACCTGTTATTTAATGACACATAATGGTCATTGCCCTGCCATAATAGAGCTCCACCTCATTCCAATAAGCTGTAAGCATTTCAGTTGCTTCTTACAATCCTCTCTTGCTTTGAAGTCTCTAGCCACCACTAAACTTGGTACATTTCTCATTACTTTGTCACATGGCATGAAATTTATTCCCTAAACCTAAAGTGAAAAATATTTCAGTATCATATCATAACACACATGCACACACACACACACATATGCATACACAGACACACACACACACACACACACACACACACACACACACACACACACACACACACACACACACACACACACACACACACACACACACACACACACACACACACACACACACACACACACACACACACACACACACCACACATGCACTCACACACATGCACTCACACATATGCACACACGCACACACACGCACACATGCACACACGGACACACACACACAGACACACACACACACACACACACACACACACACACACACACACACACACACACACACACACACACACACACACACACACACACACACACACACACACACACACACACACACACACACACACACATGCACAGACAAACATAGAGCTGTTGCTTTAAGTAGTCAAGTTAGGTCCCATGGTGTAATAGGCGGCAAAGATTCCTGCATGGTTCCCTTAAAAGAAACACTTACCTAAATTAGTGATGTGCAAGAAAGAAGGCTGCAGCTCTATCAAATCAGGCCAATGCCTTATCCATTAGGCCACTGGGGCCTGATCAAATCAGAGTGAAGATGTCCTCTTGTAGAGAAGGACTATGTGCGTGGAACATTGGTTCTGCATGGCGTGCAAGATCTTTGTGGGTTATATCTGAGGAATCCTGGATATTTTTCTACTCAGGATTTCAGAGAAGAGAGTTATTAAGAAGCATTTGTATGTTGAGTACATTCATTTCTTCAACAGCAGAAAACAATTACTGGACTTTGTATGAAAGTCTCTTTTTTTGGGACTCTGGGACTTTGAAAGGAGGAAGGTATTTTGTATATTTTCTTTTAGTTGCTGTTACAGAAAGTTATTTACTTTGCTATGTTTGCTTTTATAAGACAAGTTTGCACCAGTGATTTTAGTTTGATTTTACAGTAAAACTGTATTTGCTGCATTAATATAGCATATTCTTGACATTCTTGACATGCTCGACAAGCCACGATGCTTCGCTAGGGACGGCTTGCACCTGTCACCCCTGGGCTTTCGGATATTGGCAAAGGCTCTTGCTACCCCCATAGTGCCTTTTTAGGCAAGGCTCAAAAGACAAACCCACCTCCATAGGTATCACAAGGGATAAGAAACTAAGAGTAATGCTACTCAACGCCAGAAGTCTAAACCTCAAGATGCACGCACTTGAAACTCTCCTTAGCATGGAGAACATCGATATCTGTGCAGTAACAGAAACCTGGTTCAAGGCTCTCGAGAGCACCACAGCACTACCAGGTTATACCTCATACCATGCTTTTCGGCCCCAAAACTTGGACCGAACCACAAAAAGAGGGGGAGTATCAATATTCGTCAAAGATACCCACACCTCCAGGTTGGTGGCACAGCACGAAGCATCAGAGACTATCCATGTGCAACTAACAGTAGGTAAAACTGCCTTCCAGATTATAGCCTGCTACAGACCACCCTCCCAAACTCAGGAACCCCACTCGGCCTTCCTGAGAACACTGGAAAATATGAAGGTCTGTAAAAACACCATTATATTGGGCGACTTCAACTACCCAAACTTAGACTGGGAGCATTACTCTAGCTCCAACACCCTAGCCCAAAGGTTCCTAGAATTTATAAACTCAAATGCTATGGAACAACTTGTTACCACTCCCACAAGAGGGGAAAACATACTGGACCTGATCATCGCCAACATGGGGACTCTATGCTCCAGACCAGAAGTGTATCCCTCACTGGTAAGATCAGACCATAAACTAATCTCACTGGATATTCACATCCCGACCCCACCCCCTGCCCAGAAACCCGCAGTGAAAAACTTCTCTAAAGCAAATTTCACACTCCTCAAAACCGAGGTGGAATCCTTCAAAGCCCCCAGGCCTGTGGAAAATACGGCCCAGACCGCAGAATCCTTTATAAACGCATTCTATGAACACCTTCAGGAATGCATGGATCATGCAATCCCAAATAAAACCAAGACCCAGTCCTCCAAAGGTAGACGTCCTGTCTGGTGGACCCCAGCCATAAACAAACTATACAATAGAAGGAGGAAGCTACTACATGATAGAGCAAAATCCAAAAAGGGAAGGCATCTCTGATCAGTATTAGCAAAAAACTATGGGCACTCATAAAATCATCTAAGGCCAGCACAGGACACTAAGGATAATCCCAAGGCTTTCTTTAGTTATGTTAGGAACGTGGGAATGCCCAGATATGCTCAGAATTAGTCCAAAATGACAAAAAATACACCAAACCCACAGACATTGCCAACATCCTAGCTGACAGGTTCAGCGCAAACTTCTCCCCACCCTCCCCACCAAAAGGGCAAATATCTATCCCAGCAGAGTGCTGTCCCCCTGACATCTCAGATGCTCAAGTAAGAGCCGCCCTCTCCAAAGCAAAAAACACAGCATCAATGGGACCAGACGGTGTCCTGGGCTGCATCCTACATGAACTCCAAGAAGAGCTAAACCCAAACATAAAACTACTGTTCAATCTCAGCCTTACTACAGGATATGTACCCAAAGAGTGGTGTACAGCAACAGTGGTCCCACTCCACAAAGGTGGTGCCTCAACGGATCCTGGAAACTATCACCCCATAAGCCTCACTAGCTTGGTCTGCAAAGCTATGGAAAGGATCATCATGGACCTCATAAATAAAGATATTGGGGACCTACAGACACTGGATCCTACCCAGTTCGGCTTTGTTAAGGGCAATCCTGCCTCTTAAACCTGGTCAATTTCTTTGAAACAGTCACCAAGGCCATTGACGAGGGGAAGGTGGTTCACACAGCCTACCTGGACCTCGCAAAAGCCTTCGATACAATACTCCACTAGGGCATTATAGATAAGCTCACCAGCTTAAATATAAACCCCTATGTCACTAGATGGGTTGCAAACTGGCTCAAGGACAGAACCCGCATGGTTAGAATTGCTGGAGCCATGTCAGACTCCAAACCAGTTACAAGTAGCGTCCCACTAGGCTCAGTCCTGGGACCTCTCTTGTTCGGTATATATTTCTCGGAGGTACAGGCCAACACGGAAGGACTGTGGCTGACCAAGTTCGCAGATGACTCCAAACTGGGTGCCATAATCGACTCTCCAGCCGACACAAGCATCCTCCAAAAGGGCCTCATAGAAACAGACAACTGGTGCCAGAGCCATGGCCTCAAGCTAAACGTGTATAGTCATCCCCTTTGGCAAAAACAAAGTGCCCACAAATTACCACATAGGTGGTAATCCATTAACTACAGAAGAAGTAATTAGGGACCTGGGGACCCAAGTTGATAGCAATCTCTCATTTGACAACCACGTGGCCAAAGTGGTTAGAAAAACATTTTATATAGCCCACCTAATCATGAAGGATTCACATCTAGATCAGGAGGTCATCGTGCCTCTTTACTTATCCCTCATCAGGCCCATAATTGAGTACAATGCCCCTTTTGGGATGTACATTACCAGACACTTGCAGCAACTGGAATGACCCCAAAAGTACCTCACCAAGAGGATCAAAGGGCTCAAACAGATGCCATATGCTGCCCGGTTAAAGAAACTCCAGCTCTACTCAGTGGCATACCGCCTGCTCAGAGGCAATCTGTGCCTGACGTATAAAGCCATGTTCAACCCGGAATTAATGGACATGCTGCACCTCAGAAAATCCAAATCACATCGAGCTATGCGCTCGAGAGACTTGAACCTCAGCACTGAAATAAATAGGATATGCTGGAGGGACAGATTCATAACCCAAAGGCTCCTTCACTCTGGAATAAAATCCCAGTCCAGGTTAGGCAGAGTCCCTCATTGACTCTCTTCAAGAGGAATCTTGATGAGTGGATGGGAGATCATAGGTTTACCCCGTGTATCACTTCTGTGTCACTGTTAGACAGAGGCACAGTATACTAACCTCGAAAAAGGGCATAGCAAAATTAATTTAAAATGGGTGGCGAAAGCCAAACACACTCTGGCTAGGCTTATAAATGCCCTAGGGCAGATAGCCTAGTATGAACCTATGAACCTATATTAGAGTAAAATGCTGCCATTTTGTTTCCAGTATTTATACCAAACATTATGTTTTTTTTTTCCTTTCACTGTTTGCACCATTTTAAGGAAATTTACACCACATGAAGAAAAAACATCCTTGTCATGCAGCTAATGAGCCTGATGTGCGAAGTTTGCCAGAGTGTGCGTTAGAAAAAGACGATTCCTATGTGGTTCATTTAATAAAACTGAAAAGCACAAGAGACACGCACGTATGACAAGGTGCACAGACTATACCAACAGCACTACATACACAAGAAATGTCCACCACCAAGGGGGTTTCAGAAGAATAAACAATTCTTTATTGTGGAAACTCCAAACATAATACCAAACTGGTAAACTGGCACTGAGGCAAATGAACAAACCTTATTGATATTATGAGCATTATAGCTTTATTGTGGTAACTCCAAACATAATACCAAACTGGTAAACTGGCAATGAGGCAAATTAACAAACCTTATTGATATTATGAGCATTATAGCCCCTGCTGAGGAACCTATTGACTAGATCCTGTTGCTGTAATGAAAGTGCCTATTCAATTGAACAGATGCATTTAATCCTCACAAACTGGGACTTAGGGATGTTGTGGATGATGACTTGTTGCATGAAGCAGGGTATTGAATTGGGGAAATTTATGGAAAACTTCTGTTCTCAGTGTGTGATCACTCTCTCGAATGATGCTCACATCCAGGAAAGTGATTAATTTATAATCCCAATTCAATGTAAAGCGAATCCCCCATTTATTTTCATTTAATAGTGTACAAATTCCTGTACATAAGTCACATCTCCTCTCCAGACCATCCCACAATCATCCAAGTACCACCGCCAAAATGTCCAGTTCTTTCAAAAATATATTGTGGCTGGCGTCATAGATAAGCTGTTCTTCAATATATCCCATGAACAAGTCAGCATAAATGGGGGCAAAAGAAGCCCCCATTGAAGTCCCTTTAACTTGTCAGTAACATTTACCATGGAAATAGAAGATATTCTTTGTTAGGACATGTTCCGTTAAACAAATTAGTAAAGTGTTAAATCCAGCGGTGTATATATCAGCTTTTTCCAACCAAAAACGAATTGCTTCTAGACCAGCCCAATGGGGGATGTTGGTGTATTAAGCAGTGACGTCCAATGTGCATATCAACCAATTGGGATCCAACTGGGTATTAGTAATGATATGAAGAAACTGTGTGGTATCTTTACTCCTTGCTCTAACCATGGATAGTAATTTTTTAACCTTGCTCTAACCATGGATATAGTAATTCTTTAATCCTTGCTCTAACCATGGATAGTAATTCTTTAATCCTTGCTCTAACCATGGATAGTAATTCTTTAATCCTTGCTCTAACCATGGATAGTAATTCTTTAATCCTTGCTCTAACCATGGATAGTAATTCTTTAATCCTTGCTCTAACCATGGATAGTAATTCTTTAATCCTTGCTCTAACCATGGATAGTAATTCTTTAATCCTTGCTCTAACCATGGATAGTAATGCTTTAATAAGGTCTCGCTGCATCCGAATAACATGTGCCAAATAGTTCAGCGCCCTCACCAAAAGGTCGCGAACTGAACATCCGCTTCCCAAGCGGTCCATCATCCGAGACTCCTTGCTTGGTGGGTGGACTGAGGGACTCTCCTGAGCCAGTTCCTCTTTGTGGCCGCCGCCATCAACATGGCATCTACAGGAGGCCCCTTACTCCAATGGGTCCTGTCAGAAGGCGGGCTAAGGATTTTGTCAGGTCTTTTGGGAATTGGCTCCACGGTGTCCGGTTCCTTCCACGCCTGGTGGTAATAAGGTCCACCAGGGGTCGGCAGGGGACACCCAAGAGGTAGACGGGCCCGCTTCGAATGCCTCCAAGAACACGGACTCGTCCGAGGAAGACTTAAGGGCAGACCACCCCTGATACGGAGTATTTCCATGATGTCTCCAAGGAGACATCCTCGGGGTGACCGTGGGGAGCCTTCCCTTCCTCCAAGTCCGTGTCTTCAGTGAGAGACTCAGGGAGTCAATGTGCCTCCTTATCGTATGCTATGCAGGAGCCTCCTCTGGGGGCTGTCAGAGGAGTCCTCTAGCAGCCATTTGCTCCATAGGAGCAACTTGGGGCACAGAAACGGGCTGTCCCAGGGCCGGATGGTGGAAGCCTGGCCCAGTGCAGAGGGAGCGCGGACGGAGCCAAGCAAGTGCCGGGTCCGAGACCCTCAACAGAGCCCTCTCCACTGCATCAAAAGCCGAGGAGCCGACCTCGACCAAAGGATCCGACAATCGCTCCCTCGATCCGAAGAGTGGATCGGGCGGCGCCGCACTCGGATCCGAAGGGACAGTGCGCTCCGACACAGACGGCGCCGAAGGAGCACTGATCCCCCCGGATCCGAAGCTCGGATCCAGGCTCCGAGAGATCGGGTCCGACGCACTGGAGGGCATCGTCGGATCCGAAGTACCCAGTACTATCGGATCCGACCTCCCCGGCCCGGCTGCTCGGCTCCAGCTGCTCCGAACCCGGAAGCGGGTCGGAGAAGGAGCAATAGGCTTGAAAAAGGGTGTTGAGCTCCCCGGAGGGGAGGCAAGAGCACTCCCATCTGCATCTGGGCCTGGATGAACCTTCGCATCATCCGGTCCAGATCAGCATCCTAAAGGCTATGGGTAGATCTCGACGAGGCTACCGAGGTAGGCCTGGAATGCCTCCTCGATAGCCTCGCCGGAGATCGGGTCTCCTCCTCCTCAGGACCCGTGAGAAGCACACAGGTGACCGGAGCCGAGAAGGAGGAGACCGCCCAACAAGGAGCCGGGAGAAGCCGGCAGGCGGGCCGAAACAGAGGTCTCGGCCCGCCGCTTGTGGTGCTTCTCCTCGGTCCTTCTTAGAAGCATCCCTCTCCTGTCCTGAAGCGGGAGTTTGAGTCCCAGGAGCAGGAGGGGTGCTACAGGGGAACAGCTGCAGCCAGGGAGTCCCCGGCGAGCGGGGTCGAGCCGAGTCCGGCGGTAAAAGACCCGCCAGGACCAGCTTGGACCTCCGCTCCTCAGTGCCCTGGGGTTGAACCCTGCACAAATGGAACAGCCAGATGTGAGGTGTTCAACCCCAAGACACTTAACACACCGAGTGTGGCCATCAGCGGTGAGAGCTTATGGCCACACTCGAGCATTTAGAAAAGAATGACTTAGGCTGGTCAGCCATAGTCAAAACTTCCCAAAAGTTACAGAAGTAACTTAACAAAAACTAAAACAAGCACACAGGCCTCACACACACTCTAATGCACAGCAGGGAGGGAATAAAAAAAAAATACTACTGTAAATAAATTTAAACTAAAAACAGTCAATACACAAAGGGAACCTACAACTTTCACACAAAAAGTTTAAAGAAAGCAAAAAATTTCAATTTCTATATAAGAAAATACCACTTAGCTGAGAGCTAAAGAAACCACATCCAGTTACCAGCGCGGCAAACAAGATCTGAGGTCATGAGGGTAGAGCAGGGCATTATGGGTGAGGGGAGGAGCTGAGAGCTTGGATCCATAGCTGGAAACTATGCCGGTTCGGATCCGATATCGGATCCATAACCCACAGGTTGCAGACAAATGAATATCCTACTTCAGATCAACTTGTTACCACTCCCACAAGAGGGGAAAACATACTGGACCTGATCATCGCCAACATGGGGACTCTATGCTCCAGACCAGAAGTGTATCCCTCACTGGTAAGATCAGACCATAAACTAATCTCACTGGATATTCACATCCCGACCCCACCCCCTGCCCAGAAACCCGCAGTGAAAAACTTCTCTAAAGCAAATTTCACACTCCTCAAAACCGAGGTGGAATCCTTCAAAGCCCCCAGGCCTGTGGAAAATACGGCCCAGACCGCAGAATCCTTTATAAACGCATTCTATGAACACCTTCAGGAATGCATGGATCATGCAATCCCAAATAAAACCAAGACCCAGTCCTCCAAAGGCAGACGTCCTGTCTGGTGGACCCCAGCCATAAACAAACTATACAATAGAAGGAGGAAGCTACTACATGATAGAGCAAAATCCAAAAAAGGGAAGGCATCTCTGATCAGTATTAGCAAAAAACTATGGGCACTCATAAAATCATCTAAGGCCAGCACAGGACACTAAGGATAATCCCAAGGCTTTCTTTAGTTATGTTAGGAACCTGTGTGGGAATTCCCAGATATGCTCAGAATTAGTCCAAAATGACAAAAAATACACCAAACCCACAGACATTGCCAACATCCTAGCTGACAGGTTCAGCGCAAACTTCTCCCCCCCCTCCCCACCAAAAGGGCAAATATCTATCCCAGCAGAGTGCTGTCCCCCTGACATCTCAGATGCTCAAGTAAGAGCCGCCCTCTCCAAAGCAAAAAACACAGCATCAATGGGACCAGACGGTGTCCTGGGCTGCATCCTACATGAACTCCAAGAAGAGCTAAACCCAAACATAAAACTACTGTTCAATCTCAGCCTTACTACAGGATATGTACCCAAAGAGTGGTGTACAGCAACAGTGGTCCCACTCCACAAAGGTGGTGCCTCAACGGATCCTGGAAACTATCACCCCATAAGCCTCACTAGCTTGGTCTGCAAAGCTATGGAAAGGATCATCATGGACCTCATAAATAAAGATATTGGGGACCTACAGACACTGGATCCTACCCAGTTCGGCTTTGTTAAGGGCAATCCTGCCTCTTAAACCTGGTCAATTTCTTTGAAACAGTCACCAAGGCCATTGACGAGGGAAGGTGGTTCACACAGCCTACCTGGACCTCGCAAAAGCCTTCGATACAATACTCCACTAGGGCATTATAGATAAGCTCACCAGCTTAAATATAAACCCCTATGTCACTAGATGGGTTGCAAACTGGCTCAAGGACAGAACCCGCATGGTTAGAATTGCTGGAGCCATGTCAGACTCCAAACCAGTTACAAGTAGCGTCCCACTAGGCTCAGTCCTGGGACCTCTCTTGTTCGGTATATATTTCTCGGAGGTACAGGCCAACACGGAAGGACTGTGGCTGACCAAGTTCGCAGATGACTCCAAACTGGGTGCCATAATCGACTCTCCAGCCGACACAAGCATCCTCCAAAAGGGCCTCATAGAAACAGACAACTGGTGCCAGAGCCATGGCCTCAAGCTAAACGTGTATAGTCATCCCCTTTGGCAAAAACAAAGTGCCCACAAATTACCACATAGGTGGTAATCCATTAACTACAGAAGAAGTAATTAGGGACCTGGGGACCCAAGTTGATAGCAATCTCTCATTTGACAACCACGTGGCCAAAGTGGTTAGAAAAACATTTTATATAGCCCACCTAATCATGAAGGGATTCACATCTAGATCAGGGGAGGTCATCGTGCCTCTTTACTTATCCCTCATCAGGCCCATAATTGAGTACAATGCCCCTTTTGGGATGTACATTACCAGACACTTGCAGCAACTGGAATGACCCCAAAAGTACCTCACCAAGAGGATCAAAGGGCTCAAACAGATGCCATATGCTGCCCGGTTAAAGAAACTCCAGCTCTACTCAGTGGCATACCGCCTGCTCAGAGGCAATCTGTGCCTGACGTATAAAGCCATGTTCAACCCGGAATTAATGGACATGCTGCACCTCAGAAAATCCAAATCACATCGAGCTATGCGCTCGAGAGACTTGAACCTCAGCACTGAAATAAATAGGATATGCTGGAGGGACAGATTCATAACCCAAAGGCTCCCTTCACTCTGGAATAAAATCCCAGTCCAGGTTAGGCAGAGTCCCTCATTGACTCTCTTCAAGAGGAATCTTGATGAGTGGATGGGAGATCATAGGTTTACCCCGTGTATCACTTCTGTGTCACTGTTAGACAGAGGCACAGTATACTAACCTCGAAAAAGGGCATAGCAAAATTAATTTAAAATGGGTGGCGAAAGCCAAACACACTCTGGCTAGGCTTATAAATGCCCTAGGGCAGATAGCCTAGTATGAACCTATGAACCTATATTAGAGTAAAATGCTGCCATTTTGTTTCCAGTATTTATACCAAACATTATGTTTTTTTTTTCCTTTCACTGTTTGCACCATTTTAAGGAAATTTACACCACATGAAGAAAAAACATCCTTGTCATGCAGCTAATGAGCCTGATGTGCGAAGTTTGCCAGAGTGTGCGTTAGAAAAAGACGATTCCTATGTGGTTCATTTAATAAAACTGAAAAGCACAAGAGACACGACGCATGACAAGGTGCACAGACTATACCAACAGCACTACATACACAAGAAATGTCCACCACCAAGGGGGTTTCAGAAGAATAAACAATTCTTTATTGTGGAAACTCCAAACATAATACCAAACTGGTAAACTGGCACTGAGGCAAATGAACAAACCTTATTGATATTATGAGCATTATAGCTTTATTGTGGTAACTCCAAACATAATACCAAACTGGTAAACTGGCAATGAGGCAAATTAACAAACCTTATTGATATTATGAGCATTATAGCCCCTGCTGAGGAACCTATTGACTAGATCCTGTTGCTGTAATGAAAGTGCCTATTCAATTGAACAGATGCATTTAATCCTCACAAACTGGGACTTAGGGATGTTGTGGATGATGACTTGTTGCATGAAGCAGGGTATTGAATTGGGAAATTTATGGAAAACTTCTGTTCTCAGTGTGTGATCACTCTCTCGAATGATGCTCACATCCAGGAAAGTGATTAATTTATAATCCCAATTCAATGTAAAGCGAATCCCCCATTTATTTTCATTTAATAGTGTACAAATTCCTGTACATAAGTCACATCTCCTCTCCAGACCATCCCACAATCATCCAAGTACCACCGCCAAAATGTCCAGTTCTTTCAAAAATATATTGTGGCTGGCGTCATAGATAAGCTGTTCTTCAATATATCCCATGAACAAGTCAGCATAAATGGGGGCAAAAGAAGCCCCCATTGAAGTCCCTTTAACTTGTCAGTAACATTTACCATGGAAATAGAAGATATTCTTTGTTAGGACATGTTCCGTTAAACAAATTAGTAAAGTGTTAAATCCAGCGGTGTATATATCAGCTTTTTCCAACCAAAAACGAATTGCTTCTAGACCAGCCCAATGGGGGATGTTGGTGTATTAAGCAGTGACGTCCAATGTGCATATCAACCAATTGGGATCCAACTGGGTATTAGTAATGATATGAAGAAACTGTGTGGTATCTTTACTCCTTGCTCTAACCATGGATAGTAATTCTTTAATCCTTGCTCTAACCATGGATAGTAATTCTTTAATCCTTGCTCTAACCATGGATAGTAATTCTTTAATCCTTGCTCTAACCATGGATAGTAATTCTTTAATCCTTGCTCTAACCATGGATAGTAATTCTTTAATCCTTGCTCTAACCATGGATAGTAATTCTTTAATCCTTGCTCTAACCATAGATAGTAATTCTTTAATCCTTGCTCTAACCATGGATAGTAATTCTTTAATCCTTGCTCTAACCATGGATAGTAATGCTTTAATCCTTGCTCTAACCATGGATAGTAATGCTTTAATCCTTGCTCTAACCATGGATAGTAATGCTTTACTCCTTGCTCTAACCATGGATAGTAATTCTTTAATCCTTGCTCTAACCATGGATAGTAATGCTTTACTCCTTGCTCTAACCATGGATAGTAATTCTTTAATTCTTGCTCTAACCATGGATAGTAATTCTTTAATCCTTGCTCTAACCATGGATAGTAATGCTTTACTCCTTGCTCTAACCATGGATAGTAATTCTTTAATCCTTGCTCTAACCATGTATAGTAATTCTTTAATCCTTGCTCTAACCATGGATAGTAATGCTTGTAGATATTCAGTCAAGGCCAATAAAGGCTCTGTCAAAGACCCTCTGCCTGATACAATTGGCCTTCCCAGTGGTTGGGTTGGATGTTTAATATTTTGGGAAACAAATATAAATATTGAGACTGTGGGTCAGTTCACGAGTTGAAACTTTACTTTTTGACTGATGATACCTTCCTCCTGGGCCAGTTTCAAAAATTGATCAGTCTCTTTTTTAAATTTGAATGTTTGATCCAGTGGCATGTGCATGTAGAATTGGCCATTAGATAAACACATGGACCAATCTATGACTAAAACCGCCCCCCCCCCGCCTTGTCTGCTGGTAAAATTACCAAGTCATGGTTATTACTAAGTTTGGTCAGAGCCTGTTTTTCCTGTTTGGTAAGATTATGTTTAATGTTGCTGCGTACATTTTTGTTAAAATGTAGATCTTTGAGAACACATTCTTTGAATATTGAAACGTTTGTCCATGGGTGACATGAAACTGAATTCATGAAAGTGAAAACCAGTAGATCTTTGAGCCTGGTCAGTTCTTGAAAAAAATAGTTTCAGATTTAGTATTCTACAAAATGTATTAACATCATTAACAAATGCATCTTTATTGACAAAAAAACCCGGGACAATTTAGACCCTTGTTAAGTAGGTTTATTTCAATATCAGACAAAACCTGACTAGAAATATTATGCACATTATTGTTAACATTTAGTGTGGTATAATCATATCCAAAAGTTGTTGAATGCTGCCTACTTGTTCCATGTTTTCTATTCTCTCTGTGCCTCTACCCCTAAAGGGTCAGTACTGGGCCTTCTCTTGACATTGGGTGACTCCTGGGTGGATGTCAATTCTACATCAGTGGCAGATGAAGATTCATCTCCCGATGTACCTCCATGAACATTCCCCTTATTCCTCAATATTGACCTTGGTCTTTTCCTTTTGCTAACCTGTTTATTATAACCTTGGTCCTGGAATCTGACATTCTTTTGTATACCAAAAGGTTTCCCTCTGTCATAATCTAAAATGTCACGATTAAACTTCTGCGTCTTCTTCTTTTTTAATTGCTGTTTAAAGCAGATAGGTCTTTAGCCAGTAAATTAAGATGTTTGGTGAAAAAAGTTTCCCCTTCATAACATTTTACCTCCTCACAATGCATTGGTCAATAGTTCTCTCATAGTACAAAATAAGAGCATCTACAAAAGCCTTAGAGGCCTTGTGCTGGGCCTGAACCCAATTCTGTGATACATGGTCATCCACCTGGCTCACTAATGGTTGAAGTTGAACCCTTAGTCTATGTGGTGTGACATCTTTAAATTTATAGGCCTTGAAACGTTTCAGATGCCAAATATTGGATCTCAAGGTCCTCATATTTTTAATGAGTTTCTGAAAAAGTGTAGCACAAATGCTGTCAGGGTCTCTAACCCCTATAGTAGAATTGTCTGAACCTGTGAAAAAGTGTACCACAAATGGTGTCAGGGTCTATAACCCCCACAGTAGAATTGTCTGAACCTAGTTGTCTCAACCCAAAGACTTCCAAGTCATCTTTATCTGCAGAAAGACCCTCCAATAATTTTGAAAGATCCATCTTATTAATCCCCTGTGCATCCCAAATTCAATTATTAATACATTCAAAACGAGTTATAACCAACAATGACCAGTTCAAATGTAATTGCTAAATGTGTCCCAAGAACAGGACAAAAAGTAAACAAAAACAGTGGAAAAATGAAGATTGTATCACAAAAATTAAAATGATAGCCAAGTAAAAGATTGACAATATCCAGAGAGCTGAATGTCCAGGTTAACCCCAAATCTGCAAAAAATAACTGCCGATAATAAACTTCTCTACACTTAATATATCTATATATGTGGAAAGCACCACCAATATAGGCATCAATCACCAGAGCTGCAGCAAAAAATCCATATAAAGGATAAACCTCTGGTTGACTCAATATCCCTTCACACAAATAACAGAGTTGTAGCTGTTAAAATTCATAAACCAATGCTCAGAATTGGAGAATAAAATGGCCGACCTTTGTCTCTGCCATTAATAATAAAGAGATGCACCTAACACACAAACGAAGCAAATAGAGCTGTTGTAGGACAAAATCTGACCCTCTTAGTTGAGAACAATAATGGCCGACATTCGTCTCTGACCTTAATAAAGAAAACACAACAGCTCACTTCAAATGTTTAGGACTACTAGCATTCCCTTAGTTGACTGTCTCCCCCTCAAGGAACAACAAGCAGTTACTGTGCCACAGCCCAGCCAATCCGTTGGTTTAATAGTGATTAAGGAGCCACCTGAACAGCAGCAATACCAAAAGATATTCAAGCACAAATACAATTTATAAATGCAATTCCCAATTCAAAAAACAGAACCAATTAGATATTGTACAACCCAAACTTATGTGACCGGCTATGCTGTGCATGCGAAAAAACACAACAATTGTACAGGTACAATTATTATGCACAAGAAACTAATTATAGCTGGTAGTTAGACTAAAATAACCAAATAAAAAAATACCACTAGCGACAACTCTGTGAAGGCCTGTGAGCCGAAGCGCTAAGTGTAATAAATATATTTTTTACCAGCGTCGCTCTGTGATCGTGGCTGTTCTCGCTAGTGGTATTTTTTGTTTTTCTTATTTGGTGGTAATTGTGTAAAATAACCAAATAGTTCAAGTATTTCAAAAATAAATGAAAATCCAAGTCCCATTGAGCTGAAGAGTTTGTATGTATGTATACAATAGTCCCACTAATGTTAGAACCAATTGCCAAAGCTCAGGATAGCCATCCAGAAACCAAGTCCACCTTTAGCAAAAATTTCCAGGCTTAAATATTGTAAGCTTGAACATAGAGCCCAAATGCAAAAAAATAGAGCCCAAATACAAGAAATGTGATCAATAATTACAGTACCTGTTTGAATGTCTAAGAGCCAGTGTGAAAATGCTGAGAGGCTTGAATAAAAAATAATCATACAAGTAAGAAAGTAAAGTTCCCACTGCTAATGCGAAGTTGATCTCAGTCACTCATCATACACCAGCTCAAATGGCTGACCTGCGCCCACGTCTGTAAAGAACAGTTAGTTATAGTAAAAGAGGCTGTAGTCCATTCCCTCGGTTAATCTTCATCACCAAACAAAGGTCATCAAAAACCAGAGCACACTGATAGTTGGTTTGAAACACAAAAATGACCCCGAATAGCAATAGAGGATAAGATACAAGCACTATTTGTCCCAGTCTTTATGAACTGTCAACATTAAGTGCCAGAAAGCCCCCTGAGCATACAAAAGACTGTTTAGTTGAAAAACCAAACACAAGCTCATGTGTATTTTTATGCGGTAAACCCACTGATGTTAAAGCCAATCACCAAAACTCAGAATGCCCATCCAACAGCCAGGTCCACCATTAATACCAATTACCAGGCTTAGATGTTATTTACTTAAATATAGGGCCCGAATGTGAAAAATATATGATCTTCAAATCAGGGTACCTGTATGTAGTTTCCAAGAACCAACATTAAGATGCTTAGAGGATAAGGCCACATATAATCTTTCAAGTAGGTGGATAAAATGCAGAGTTAGTCCCAATAACGATTCATAAACCAGGTCTGATGGCCAACCTACTGCTACATTGATGGAAAACAACCGGAACCCATGGATAGTTGGCTTAAGAACCAAAACAATGCCCTTGATAATAATAAAGGATGAAGTCCAAATGCAATTCATCCCAATTGTTGTAAATCGCCAGCTTGTACTGTGTGGAAAACACCTTAGGCATATTTATATTTTTTTATTTATCATTTGTTGACCGGGAAAGTCCGACTAGGTTCCACAGATCCTGTTTTCAGCGGAGGCCCAGGGAGAAATGCTCCAGAAGCATGTCTTTAGAATGTGGGAGGAAACCAGAGTACCCGGAGGAAACCCACACGAACGCAGGGAGAACATGCAAACTCCACACAGAAGGCACCCCAGCCGAGAATCGAACCAGAGAACCTCTTGCTGTGAGGCGACAGCATTAACTGCTGCACCACTGCGCCGCCCACACAGTGGAGGCACCTTGATTGAAAAACTGAACCGAAGCTCAAAAATGACAAATAGTAATGTTTCATAAGCTTGGTTTGCCATGAAACAGACCAACCGATAGAAACTAACTGTCTTGAAACCAAAATTCACCAATTTGTGAAGGGTGTGTTTGTCGCCACCATAAAGCAGTAGATGATATAAGGCAAATCTTGACTGAAAACACCAGCAGCCTCACTGATATATGAGACACAATATTAATATCCAGATGAGTCCCCCAGTTAAGTAATATTTGAAGAAGAAAGAGGACTGTAGCCCTGTCACTTCACAGTGAATTTAGCCAGTCATGAAGGGCAATTGTGTGCTTAGAAGTTTGAGGTAATCGGCCTCAGTAAGAAGACTCACTGGAGATTATGCCTGATGAAACTAGACATCTACCTACAGAAGTAACTCAGAGAAAAGAGAGCTAATCTGTAGCACCTATGCGCTGTGGGCAATAATTCATACACCAGACTTTGTGTGTGAGATTGTGTATCTTACTACTTAGTATGTTCCTTTGACTGATTGTAAACCGTCTGGCAGGTGGTGCAGAAGGTTAAGGCTGTGAGCTGTAGCTCCTGTGGTACAGAGTTTGATTCTGTCACCCATCACTTGCCTTCTGTGTGACCTTAAGCAAGTCACTCAACCAGATATTGCTTCTAGGTCAGCCCTACAAATAGGCTGTGAGTCCAGTAGCTTAACCTGGTTAACAAATTGGAATTATTATTACAAAAATGGATTTCCTTTGGGTCAGCCCTGTAAATGGACTGTGTGTCTCATGCGCCTACCCCATTAATAAATGGACACTATTATTACACAGATTTATTTCTTTTGGGTCAGCCCTGTAAATGGATTGTGACCAGTGGGCAGACTTGGTTAGCAAACTGGCATTATTATTACGCAATGTTACTTCCTGTGGTGCACTTATTTGTATTAGAAGAATCTGTACCATTGATTTTAGTTTCACTTTGTAAGTAAAACTATTTGTGTTATACATGTGTACTTTGACGCATTAATATAGTGATATATATATATATATATATATATATATATATATATATATATATATATATATATATATATAAATATATGTGTGTATGTATATATCTATAGCTATGTGGAAGCAACTTTTTTGATCAACAGCACAAATTGTCAATCCCACTGGATCTGGTGCAGCTGAGTGAAAATCAACTGTTTGAAAAGCACCTTCTCTTTATGTTACAGATTGTGGAGCAGTGAAGATTGCGGAATATGCTCTTTCCCCACTGTATGCTAACTTGGAGTTGGAATATATAATTAGCATGGGGTGTGAAGTGTGCAGCCCTCCACATGGGAGGCATAGGTGGGCTTGTCCCCCTGCCAAAAAGATTTATTTCATTAAATTGTAGATGTTATATGCATTCAATGAGTTGTCATTGTTAGATGTGGGATTGATGATTTGTGCTGTCAATCAAAACACACACACACACACACACACACACACACACACACACACACACACACACACACACACACACACACACACACACGTCTGGGTAGATATGAATGATTGTGTGTCATTTTTACTCATCGTTCTGGATGTTATTTGGGATATTTTGCAGGCACCCCAACATTTATTGAATAAGGCTTGATTTTTAGCTCTATGTTTCTAAACTATAGCAAAAACATTCTGTTTAAGCTGCTCTGATGAGGTTCAAAAAGATGAAGCATGCTAGTGGAGTTTGTCTTTATTGGCTTGAATGTACCCACAAAGAATTAAAAAATAAAAAGTAATAAGTCACGTGCATTCAGAAGCCATGTAGCTGAAATACTGGTATATCCTTAGAGGTTAATTTGCATATATCCCATGGGCCTCAACTACAGGAGGTTTAAGATAATGCAGAGTGAAGACTCCAACTTGACTGGGTCTTTTTTGCAGTTTTTACTGAATGGTTTGTCTGTGTGACATTTTTCTTCAGTTTTTTTTAATCTGTCTATCTATATGTGTATTTTATATATATATATATATGTATATAAACGTATGTTCATGCAGTTTGTTCATGCAGTAACATAGGTAAGGTGAGGGGGGCAGCTGCAATAGGCAGAAAGTGTTAGGAGACATAATTGGAATATTCTGATCAGTCTTCAGTGCAATCACATTAGTGTTCCGTGTACGACATAAACTGTAGCAGCTGCTAATTACAGACGTTACAAGCATTGTGCTACAGTTTGAAAGGAAAATGGCTTTTTCAGAAAGTCCATTCCCTGGACTTCAGAAATGGAGTGGTCTCAGATAGCTATTGGCTATAAATGTAGCAAGAAGCCGCTGCAGTTAAAAGAAGAGTAGAGTTTCTTTTTTCAGTGATTTCAAAACTGAAGTGTTTTAGAGACCTGTTTTTTGGGGAGGGGCAGCAGAATGGGGCTGGCACACGTCTTTTACGGATGAACGTGTGACATTGTCTTTATCATGTCGAGTGAAAAGAAGATGCTCAGAAATGCAAAGCTTTTTTCTGTTGCGTGTTTCGGGTTGAGCAGAAGTCTAAGAGACTTACTACATGTCACAAAATTCTCCAGAGCTATGCATGGGAATGTGGAAATCAATTTGTTCAATGCACTATATCTAGTTACAGCTGACTGCCATAATCATGTGACTACCTCCAGCATAAAAAAGTGGTGTTCAAATTCCACATATAGGGTAGTTTAAAGAAACTCAAAATCAAAGACTAAGAACTAAACATGAATGAAATAAACAAGAAGAAGCAGTAGTACTATGCAGCAGATATCCAAATTGACGATGTAAAATAAAATATTAAGTGCTTTCTTCCATCAGTTGGACTTCATCAGAGTGTAATAAAACCAAGTTGGAAAGCTATGCAAGTTTTAAGAAAGAAAAGTGGATCTTGTAAACTTAGTCAATGTTCTAGAAAAACACAAGGTTATATAAAGATCACTTGAGATGCTTTATCAATGTTCCCTCTAACTAAATGAGGTTAGGGCCCTATAAAGTGTTTCAGAATGATCTGTTCACCTGCCTACTTGTTTATAGACGAACAAACAGCCATGTTAGAATGAGTCTGACAAGCGTTTATGGGCTATAAAATACACCCCTGTGAATACCTAGCAGATGAACTCAATAATTATAATCTATGAGGATTAACAGGGGCTTTGATTGGACAAAACATCAATGTAGCAAGGTTAATATCTGACTGTAATTATACTCCTACACTTTTTGCCAAGTCAACAGCCTTTGAACCTAGAGAAAAAGCATTTAAATGTCATGACTCATTACATCTTCCTTTTCTTCGTTGCTGAGTTTATGTCTGAAATCTGTGCTGTATAACCATCAGCAAGTAAAAATACTTGCCTTCACTTTCCTTTCCACTAGCAAATGCTCAAATCTTGAAGTGCACTTTTTTATTTTGGCCACTAGAAAGAATTATTTTTAAGCCAAGAAATGGAACTCGTGCTACATACAGTTAAGGACTTTTTGTGATACTTGATGTTACTATATTCCAAGCTATGCATCTTCTTAGAGATCTTATTTTTTATATAAAATAAGTGGATGGTATACAAATTCTTTATGTATTGCTACATTCCAGGGCTGCAGTTGTTGTTGTTGTTGTCTTTCTGCTTTTCCCAGTTAGGGGTCACCACAGCGGAACTCTGGTCCACTAATGATTGGCAGTAGATTTTCACGAATGCCGAGGTGTCAGCTCGACGTTCACCCTTCAACGAAGGCACGCCCATTTACCCATGTCTTTCAAATGCCCACCCAACTGTGGTGAGGTCATGCAGACTCCACACAGAAGGCACTCCCCACACTCAAGCCGAGAATCGAATGGGAGAACTTCTTGCTGAAAGGCAACAATATGACCGCTGCACCACCACGGAAGTAACATTCCAGGGATGCAGTAACATATAATAATAAACCTATTTTTTAATCAGGTAAGCACAAGGGACGCAATCTCTTTTCATCGACAACCTAGCAACAATGCTTGGTTAAAGTTACATAAAGGTATTGAAGGTACTCAAACCAAGTCCCACAGCATGCTGCCTTAACCTCTGCTTCATTTGCCAGATTGTCATCTAATTTGTCTCTGTTTCTGACCACAGGTGTCTGTTTCTATCCTCCTCTGAATGTACTGTCTGTCCATCTCATTTAGATGTTAAGATAAGCATGGTATATGGTAGGTAGAGCACATGAGAAATGTACACCATTGGTAACATCCAGTCACTACAAAGTAACCACACAGAGACTGATTGTAGTCATCAGTGCTGGGGCTGTGGTTTATGTGCTACCCAGATGTCATGCAAGGGTGAACACTGACTAAAATGTCATCCATGCTTGGGCTGTGGTTTATGTGCTACCCAGATGTCTAGCAAGGGTGAATGCTGACTCAAATGTCATCAGTGCTGGGGCTGGGGTTTATGTGCTACCCAGATGTGTTGAATGGGTGAATGCTGACTCAAACGTCATGAGTGCTGGGGCTGTTGTTTATGTGCTACCCAGATGTCTTTCAAGGGCGAACGCTGACTCAAATGTCATCAGTGCTGGGGCTGTGGTATATGTGCTACCCAGATATCTTTCAAGGGCAAACACTGATTCAAATGTCATCAGTGCTGGGGCTGTGGTTTATGTGTTACCCAGATGTCTTGCAAGCGTGAACGCTGACTCAAATGTCATCAGTGCTGGGGCTATAGTTTATGTGCTACCCAGATATCTTGCATGGGCGAACGCTGATTCAAATGTCATCAGTGATGGGGCTGTGGTTTATGTGCTACCCAGATATCTTGCAAGGGTGAACACTGACTCAAATGTCATCAGTGCTGGGGCTGTGATTTATGTGCTACCCAGATATCTTGCAAGGACGAGCACTGATTCAAATGTCATCAGTGCTGGGGCTGTAGTTTATGTGCTAGCCAGATGTCTTGCAAGGGTGAACGCTGACTCAAATGTCATCAGTGCTGGGGCTATGGTTTATGTGCTACCCAGATATCTTGCATGGGTGAACGCTGATTCAAATGTCATCAGTGATGGGGCTGTGGTTTATGTGCTACCCAGATGTCTTGCAAGGGTGAATGCTGACTCAAATGTCATCAGTGCTGGGGCTGTGGTTTATGTGCTACCCAGATATCTTGCAAGGACGAGCACTGATTCAAATGTCATCAGTGCTGGGGCTGTGGTTTATGTGATACCCAGATGTCTTGCAAGGATGAACGCTGACTCAGATGTCATCAGTGCTAAGGTTGTGGTTTATGTGCTACCCAGATGGCTTTCAAGGGTGAACGCTGACACAAATGTCATTAGTGCTGGGGCTGTGGTTTATGTGCTACCCAGATATCTTGCAAGGGCGAACACTGATTGAAATGTCATCAGGGCTGGGGCTGTGGTTTATGTGCTACCCAGATGTCTTGCCAGGGTGAACACTGACTCAAATGTCATCAGTGCTGGGGCTGTGGTTTATGTGCTACCCAAATATCTTGCATGGGCGAACGCTGATTCAAATGTCATCAGTAATGGGGCTGTGGTTTTTCTGCTACCCAGATGTCTTGCAAGGGTGAACGCTGACTCAAATGTCATCAGTGCTGGGGCTGTGGTTTATCTGCTACCCAAATGACTTGCAAGGGTGAAAGCTGATTGAAAAGTCATCAGTGCTCGGGCTGTGGTTTATGTGCTACCCAGATGTCTTACAAGGGAGAACGCTGATTCAAATGTCATTAGTGCTGGGGCTGTGGTTTATGTGCTACCCAGAAGTCTTGCAAGGGTGAACACAGACTAAAATGTTATCAGTACTGGGGCTGTGGTTTATGTGCTACCCAGATGTCTTGAAAGGGTGAACACTGACGCAAATGTCATCAGTGCTGGGGCTGCAGTTTATGTGTTTCCTAGATGTCTTGCAAGGGTGAACGCTGACTCAAATGTCATTAGTGCAGGGGCTGTGGTTTATGTGCTACCCAGAGGTCTTGCAAGGGTGAACCCTGACTCAAATGTCATCAATGCTGGGGCTGTGGTTTATGTGCTACCCAGATGTCTTGCAAGGGTGAACGCTGACAACGCTGACTCAAATGTCATCAGTGCTGGGGCTGTGGTTTATGTGCTACCCAGATTTCTTGCAAGGGTGAATGCCGACTCAAATGTCATCAGTGTTGGGGTTTTGGCTTATGTGCTACCCAGATGTATTGCAAGCGTGAACGCTGACTCAAATGTCATCAGTGCTGGTGCTGTGGTTTATGTGCTACCCGGATGTCTTGCAAGGGTGAACTCTGACTCTAATGTAATCAGTGCTAAAGTTGTGGTTTATGTGCTACCCAGATGTATTGCATGGGTGAATGCTGATTCAAATCTCATCAATGCTGGGGCTGTGGTTTATGTGCTACCCAAATGGCTTTCAAGGGTGAACGCTGACACAAATGTCATTAGTGCTGGGGCTGTGGTTTATCTGCTACCCAGATATCTTGCAAGGGTGAACGCTGATTCAAATGTCATCAGTGCTGGGGCTGTGGTTTATGTGCTACCAAGATATCTTGCAAGGGTGAACACTGATTCAAATGTCATCAGTGCTGGGGCTGTGGTTTATGTGCAACCCAGATGTCTTGTAATGGTGAATGGGGATTCAAATGTAATCAGTTCTGGGGCTGTGGTTTATTGGCTACCCAGATGTCTTGCAAGGGTGAATGCTGATTCAAAAGTCATCAGTGCTGGGGCTGTGGTTTATGTGTTACCCAGATGACTTGCAAGGGTGAACTCTGAGTCTCATGTCATCAGTGCTAAAGTTGTGGTTTATGTGCTACCCAGATGTATTGCATGGGTGAACGCTGATTCAAATCTCATCAATGCTGGGGCTGTGGTTTATGTGCTACCCAGATGGCTTTCAAGGGTGAATGCTGACATAAATATAATTAGTGCTGGGGCTGTGGTTTATGTGCTACCCAGATATCTTGCAAGGGTGAACACTGATTCAAATGTCATCAGTGCTGGGGCTGTGGTTTATGTGCTACCCAGATGTCTTGCAAGGGTGAACGCTGATTCAAATGTCATCAGCGCTGGGGCTATGGTTTATGGGCTACCCAAATGTCTTGCAAGGGTGAACACTGACTCAGATGTTATCAGTGCTGGGTTTGTGGTTTATGTGATACCCATATGTCTTTCAAGGGTGAATGCTGACACAAATGTCATTAGTGCTGGGGCTGTGGTTTATGTGCTTCCCAGATGTCTTGCAACGGTGAAGGCTGACTCAAATGTCATCAGTGCTGGGCCTGTGGTTTATGTGCTACCCAGATGTCTTTCAAGGGTGAATGCTGACTCAAATTTCATCAGTGCTGGGGCTGTGGATTATGTGCTACCCTGATGTCTTGCAAGGTTGAACGCTAACTCAAATGCCATCAGTGTTGGGGCTGTAGTTTATGTGCTACCCAAATATCTTGCAAGGGTGAACATTGATTCAAATGTCATCAGTGCTGGGGCTGTAGTTTATGTGCTACCCAGATGTCTTGCAAGGGTGAACGCTGACTCAAATGTCATCAGTGTTGGGGCTGTGGTTTATCTGCTACCCAAATGTCTTGCAAGGGTGAACGCTGATTGAAATGTCATCAGTGCTGGGGCTGTGGTTTATGTGCTACCCAGATGTCTTACAAGGGAGAACGCTGATTCAGATGTCATCAGTGCTGGGGCTGTGGTTTATGTGCTACCCAGATGTCTTGCTAGGTGAACGCTGACTCAAATGTTATCAGTGCTGGGACTGTGGTTTATGTTCTGTCCAGTTGTCTTATAAGGGTGAATGCTGATTCAAAGGTCATCAGTGCTGGGGCTGTGGTTTTTGTGCTACCCAGATGTCTTGCAAAGGTGAACTCTAACTCTAATGTCATCAGTGCTAAAGTTGTGGTTTATGTGCTACCCAGGTGTATTGCATGCGTGAACGCTGATTCAAATCTCATCAATGCTGGGGCTGTGGTTATGTGATACCTAGATGGCTTTCAAGGGTGAACGCTGACACAAATGTCATTAGTGCTGGGGTTGTGGTTTATGTGCTACCCAGATATCTTGCAAGGGTGAATGCTGATTCAAATGTCATCAGTGCTGGGGCTGTGGTTTATGTGCTACCCTGATGTGTTGCAAGGGTGAACGCTGATTCAAATGTCATCAGTGCTGGGGCTGTGGTTTATGTGTTACCCAGATGTCTTGCAAGGGTGAACACTGACTCAAATGTTATCAGTGCTGGGGCTGTGGTTTATGTGATACCCAGATGTCTTTCAAGGGTGAACGCTGACACAAATGTCATTAGGGCTGGGGCTGTGGTTTATGTGCTACCCAGATGTCTTGCAACGGTGAAGGCTGACTCAAATGTCATCACTGCTTGGGCTGTGGTTTATGTGCTACCCAGATGTCTTTCAAGGGCGAATGCTGACTTAAATGTCATCAGTGCTGGGGCTGTGGTTTATGTGCTACCCTGATGTCTTGCACAGGTGAACGCTGACTCAAATGTCATCAGTGTTGGGGCTGTAGTTTATGTACTACCCAGATATCTTGCAAGGGCGAACGCTGATTCAAATGTCATCAGTGCTGCGGCTGTGGTTTATGTGCTACCCAGATGTCTTGAAGGGTTAACGAGGACTCAAATGTCATCAGTGTTGGGGCTGTGGTTTATCTGCTAGCCCAATGTCTTTCAAGGGTGAATGTTGATTGAAATGTCATCAGTGCTGGGGCTGTGGTTTATGTGCTACCCAGATGTCTTACAAGGGAGAATGCTGATTCAGATGTCATCAGTGTTGGGGCTGTCGTTTATGTGCTACCCAGATGTCTTGCTAGGTGAACGCTGACTCAAATGTCATCAGTGCTGGGGCTGTGGTTTATGTGCTACACAGATGTCTTGCAAGGGTGAACGTTGACTCAAATGTCATCAGTGTTGGGGCTGTGGTTTGTGTGTTACCCAGATGTCATGCAAGGGTGAACGCTGACTCAAATGTCATCAGTGCTTGGGCTGTGGTTTATGTGCTACCCAGATGTCTGGCAAGGGTGATCCCTGACTGAAATGTCATCAGTGCTGGGGCTGTGGTTTATGTGCTACCAAGATGTCTTGCAAGGATGAATGCTGACTCAAATGTTTTCAGTGCTGGGGCTGTGGTTTATGTGCTACCCAGATGTTTTGCAAGGGTGAATGCTGACTCAAATGTTATCAGTGCTGGGGCTGTGGTTTATGTGCTACCCAGATGTCTTGCAAGGGTGAACGCTGACTCAAATGTCATCAGTGCTGGGGTTTTGGCTTATGTGCTACACAGATTTATTGCAAGCTTGAATGCTGACTCAAATGTCATCAGTGCTGGGGCTGTGGTTTATGTGCTACCCAGATGTCTTTCAAGGGTGAAGGCTGACACAAATGCATTAGTGCCGGGGTGTAGTTTATGTGCTACCCAGATGTCTTGCAATGGTGAAGGCTGACTCAAATGTCATCAGTGCTGGGGACAGGAGCGTTTGCCCTTGCTTACCTAGATTATATTGCCATCTACAAACATTCCTGGCAAAAGCACCTTCAACATGTCAGGGAGGTGCTGGGCAGACTACAGAGGGCAGGGTTGACCATTAATCCCAGCAAATGCCAGGTGGGTATGGCATAGGTCTTTTACCTGGGACATAGAGTGGGGAGATTTAATATCAGGACTGGACCTGCCAAAGTAGAAGCCATTCTAGCAAGGCCTGTGCCTGTTATCAAAAAGCAGGTGAGGACATTCTTAGGGACAGCAGGGTACTACAGAAAGTTTTTCCCCAGTTATAGTACCATGGCTACTCCCCTCACAGACCTACCATGGTTAATCAAAGCCAGCCAGCAAAATCCCAAGTTGCTAAGATGGATCCTAGGGTTGCAATCATATGATATGTCAGTGCAGCACCACAGTGGGATTAGCAATGCCAATGCAGATGGGTTCTCAAAACAGGGAATGGGGCAAGGTATACTCAGATAGACCTAACCCTCCCAAGCAGTGTTTTTCAAGGGTCACTTGAAAAACTAGCTTGAGTTCTTTGGGGGAGGGGGGTGTTTGAAGGTAGGTGAAGGCTGCCAGCCTAGCCAGATAGAATTTTGTAGATAATTCTGTCATTTTTAAATATTAATGCAAGCCACAGGCTTGTTCTCTTAAATGTGAAAAGACTGCATTGGATATTGAACTGCAAAAATGTGACAACAGTGCACTCTGCTGTAAAAAAAGTTAAGTCAAGCATTTCATGACTGTCTTTGATGTTAAAATTCGGAGCCAGTATGTCTAGAGGCAGGCATCATTTTAAGGCCAGAGTTAATGGCTAGAATTTGCATGTATAAATGTCCTTTATTGCTCTGGTTTCTGGCCAGGTGTAAAGAATATAAATGTAGTTTCTGTTAGCCTGGGAACACAGCAGAAGTGTGAAGAATGATGCCATGTGAAGAAGCTCTGTGTTATCAATTTAAAGAGAGAGAATCAGAGTGCATTTTGTCTTTTGAACATCCAACATCACCAGCACTGCCTGTTTCTATATGCAAGTTATTTAGAACTGTGATTTCTCTTAAAAATAGCTAGGAATTAGGAAGATTAGACTAAGTGTTTTTCTGTGATGTCAGAACTTTTCTACAATATTATTTTATGTATTTCTCTGTGATTTCTGAACTCTTGACTAGCACTGTGTAGTAAGAAATATTGTCTTGTGTTTTTATTATTTATTATTAAATATTTTTAAACATTTCAACTGTGGCTGTTTTATGTAGAGATAATTTAAGCTCTAAGAATACATTGCATGTATATAGTGATGCTGTACCAAGTCACTCCAAGTAAGTCTTGACTGTTAGGTCATACTTACCATTTGGATAATTATATTGCACAGTAATAATTGGGCAACCTTTTAAGGGCCTTCGAGTAGCTGACAAATATTAGTGGGTGGTGCCAGTGATTTCTACCACATAGTCTGGCTAAAAGAGGCACAGCTAGAGAACTTGTGACAGCCTTCCCCAGGAGTGTCTGTGATTTCTACCACATAGTTTTGCTAAAAGGGGCACAGCTAGAGAACTTGTGACAGCCTTCCCTAGGAGTGTCTGTGTGGTTGTATAAACTCTTATCTCAATGTATGTGTGTGTCAGCTACTTGGGCAGGGACACGAAGCATTGGTTGGACAGAGAGGGTGCCGGAGGTTTTAGCTTGCCCACTAGGCTGAGATCTGGACTTTATAGCTGTGCCAGTAGGGAATCTTATTGGGGTCCTGGAGGAAAAGGGAGAGACCAACCCCAGACTGACTGTGATCTCTGTGTGCTCTTAAGGGAAATTGTACTTTACTGTGTGGGTATTTATTATCCTTTCCATATATGGATT
The DNA here is from genome assembly GCF_019279795.1 of Protopterus annectens. NCBI lineage: Eukaryota > Metazoa > Chordata > Ceratodontiformes > Protopteridae > Protopterus > Protopterus annectens. The sequence continues at coordinate 1,468,844,811 of NC_056726.1, forward strand.
CCTCTCACCGGTGTTAGTGGTGAGGATTGAGGATCCTTGATTGCTGGGCCAGTGCACGGGTGTTATATGCTGTATATCCTGTTTAATTTGGGGTGCCATCATGGCGATTTGTTTCTGGGATAAGTCTGGTACTTACTGCTAGTAGGTACAGCAGCCTATATGCAGCCATTGGTATGGTTGTACAAAATTTTTTAGAGCAGTTCAGCATAGGTCACTGTGTTTTCAGGATTTGGAGGGCATTCAGTTTGACAAACTATCACGTAATAAAAGGTAACTTGCCTAGGAATAGTTTGTGTTACTGGTTTTAATGTGATTACAGAGGTGATTTTTATTTTGAACAAGACAGTTTTATGGTCGTACCTTACCAGGGAAGACAAGATATGGGGGGGTGTAGCATTCTCTCATATCTGTGAGCCTGAAGTCCAGTATGTTGAAGCCTCACTTAGGCATATTCACTGTTTGGTCCATGGTATTTTTATTTATGGAGTCCAGGAATCTCTGAGCCTGTAGATTTGAGGCCTTGTAGGATTCCCAGTCCATAGTGATGTAATTAAAGTCTCCCATGTGTAGGGTGTTAGGTTGGATGGTAAGGGTCTTCAGTAGGTCCAAGTATGCAAAGTTGCATTCTTTATTGCTGAAATTTTGAATGATTTCATGTATGTATATAGAACTGCATTGTTTGCTATGGATTTTGTATAGTTCCTTTTGTTATTACTGTAAATACAATGTTCTTTTATTCTTATTAAAATAAACAAATATCAAAACAGAAAAGTAAATTCTGTGAATGTTAGTTTTATAGAAGAAATAAATAAGCAAATTTATATATTACTCTGTCACAGACTTGTTTTTCAGGGTGCTGTCTGTTTTGCTTGCAAAATTGCAGTACAGTATGGTCTGAGAATGTACCCTTTCTTCACTATTGTGTGATTTCTGTCTTAGTGTATATACATAGCTGGGGATGAGGAGAGTTTAGAGGTAAGATACCCTGCATTTTTTTTGATATTTTGAGATTTGATATAAAAAGTGTTTTTCTGTTAGTTCAAATATATATATATATATATATATATATATATATATATATATATATAGAGAGAGAGAGAAAGCTCTATTTCTGCATGTCTTTTGGGAAGCAGGCAGAAAATTCAAAGCCCGGAAACAAAAAACAAAAACTAAAACAAAAACAAACAAGCAATAAACTATGCCAAAAAGGTTTTACCTTTATTTGATCGTGTGCTGTTTGTACGACATCTGTAAGGTTGAAAGTATGGCAGCAAAAAACTGTAAACATGAAAACAATGTGTTTGAATGGCTAATAAACAAATGTATTTTGCATTCAAACACATGGACAAATGTCGAAAATGGTTTTCCTTCAAACCATTTTTGACATTTGTTCTCAAAAGTGTTCCATAATTCACTCTTACAAGTCACACAAAGGCACAATCGTACATACCATGTGCAACAAAATGAAGGTAAACCATCACGAAGAGGAGATGCAAAGGCATTATACAATCTGGTAACTGAGTCACTGGATCACTTTTATTTATCCTGTTTGCTGAGTATCTTCACTTATTTGTCACCATATAACATCGTAGTGCAATGCACACTACTGCCTGATGGAATAGTGAAACCCCGTTCCTCACATCGCTTTACTAAAGGAGGCCTAGTGTGCTTGAAACATAGCTTGTCCAGACAAGAGCTTTTGTGTTCACAAGGAAATGTGGTAATTCAGACATGCATTCCTGTCTGACTAGCTTCCTCTTCCCAGCCACATTCCTCTTTCTCTTCCTATTTGGCTTCAAATCACTGAGGATTCTTGGGTTCTGTCAATCATTCATCAGGAGTACTTCATGGTATGGCATTCCTGTCCCCCTTTTATGTGCATTTCTCAGTTTCCTCAGCAACAACTTCCTTTTTTCCTAGAGGTTCTTTAAGATCTCTTGTCTCAGGGTACTATTCAAGAGGTGCCTGTGTCCCAAAAGGGGAAGGGGTTTTATTCAAGAATTTCTAATGCCCAGAAAAGAAGGTACTTGGAGACCATTTCTAGACCTCTCTTATCTAAACACCTTTCTGAAGGTGCCTTCCTTTCAGATGTCCATTCAGATGATTTTTCCTGTCTTGCTACCTCAGGCCTTTCTGGTGTCTCTGGATCTCAAAGATGCTTATCTCTGTATTCTGATCCATCCTCTTTTCAGGAGTTTTTTGCATTTCTCTGTTGCTTCCTGGCATTTTCAGTTCTGTGTTTTGCCCTTTGCCCTTTCTACTGCCCCAAGGTACTCACCAAATGCCTCGCTCCTGTGATTGCCTTTTGCAGTCTCCAGAGGTCCTTTTACAAAAATCTTCGTTTTACCATTTCTCTTCTTCAGATCCTGGCGTTCATGGTAAACTTCACAAAGTCTTCCCTGATTCCTTCTCAGGATCATGTCTTCCTGGGTTGCAGGATTCAGGCGGTGCCATTGATGGCATCCCTGCCACCTCCAAAGGCCTTAACTCTCATTTCTTACTTTCAAACTCTTCTTCCCCTGGCCTCCATTACAGCCAGGGAGTTTCTCAGAGCTGTGGGGTTCATGGCTTCCACCATTCCAATGCTTCCAAAGGCTAAACTTCACATGAGGAAATTCCAGCGGTTTCTGAAGTCAATGTGGCTTCAAAATGTGCATCCTCTAGACTTTATGTTCCTCTTCTCCCTTGTCTCAGGAAGGAACTTCTGTGGTAGATTCATCAGTTATTTCTGAATCCAAGGCTCCCTCTTCATCCTCATCTTCCCACTCAGGATCTGTTCACAGATGCTTCAGATGTGGGATGGGAAGCAAGGTTTGGCTCCCTGTAGGTTCAGGAAGTGTGGTTGGCTCATCATCAGAAAGAGCACATTAATGCTAAAGAGATTAGAGCTCTTATAGGTTCATAGGTTCATAGGTAGGTACTGGGCTATTGGCCCTAGGGCCTATATAAGCCTAGCCAAATGGTACCCTGGCTTTTGCCACCCAAGAAAATTATTTTCCTGTGCCCCTGTCAAGCAGAAGTGATCCCCAAGGTGAATTTCCTATTTCCCATCCAATCATTAAGATTTTTCTTAAAGAGTGCTAATGGGGAGCTTTGTTTGATATAGATAGGTAGTTTGTTCCAGAGTATGGGAAGTCCCTGGGACAGGAATCTATCCCTCCAGCATGTTCTGTTTATTGTGGTGACAAGGTTTATGTCCCTAGAGCATGTAGCTCGGAGGAATTGAGATTTCTTTAAGTGGAGCATGTCCAACAGCTCTGGCTTGACATAGCTTTGTATGTTAGGCAGAGATTGCCTCTGAGCAGGCAATATGTGACAGAGTAAAGCTGGAGTTTTTTGAGACGGTCTGCATAGGGCATCTGTTTGAGGCCGGTAATCCTCTTTGTGAGATATTTCTGTGGCCTTTCCAGTTGTTGTAGATGTCTTGTGAGGTACATACCAAAATGGGTGTTGTACTCTATAATGGGTCTAATGAGTAATGAGAAGAGGGGAACAATGACCTCTTTCTTCCTGGATGAGAAATCTTTTGGGATAAGGTGTGCCACATGGAAGGATTTCCTGATTATTGTGGCGATATGATTATCAAAGGAGAGACTGCTGTCCACCTGTGTCCCAAGGTCTCTTATCACACTTTCAGTGTTAAGTAGACTACCACCTATGTGGAAATTCATGGGTACAGAGTTTTTACCAAAACGGATGACAGTGCACTTTTTGGCACTGAGCTTGCGGCCATAGCTTTGACACCAGGCATCTGTCTCATTGAGGCCCTTTTGTAGGATGTCCACATCATTAGGAGTTTTGATTATGGCTCCTAGTTTGCAGTCATCTGTGAACTTAGTTAGCCAAAGACCTTCTGTGTTAGCCTGTACTTCAGAGAAGTAGATACCAAACAGGAAAGGACCTAGGACTGAACCCTGTTGCACTCCACTTGTCACTGGCCTGAAGCTGGATTTAGAGTCTGCTACTTTCACAGTGTGGGTTCTGTCAGTGAGCTAGGTGGCAACCCATCTTGTGACATAGGGATTTATACCTAGTTTAGTGAGTTTATCTATAATTCCAGAGTGGGAGATGGTGTTGAAAGCCTTGGCGAGATCTAGATAGGCTGTGTGAACCACCTTACCCTCATCTATGGCTTTGGTGACTGCTTCAAAGAAGTCTATCAGGTTTAGGAGTTTAGGAGACATGATCTGCCTTTTACAAACCTGAACTGGGTAGGGTCCACAGTTTGGAGATTACCAATGTCATTGTTTATAAGTTCCATGATGATACGTTCCATAACCTTGCAGACCAGGCTTGTCAGGCTAATAGGGCAGTAGTTCCTGGGGTTCGTGTTGGCTCCCCCTTTGTGGAGTGGGATAACTGATGCTGTGCACCATTCAGTGGCCTCAAAGCCTGAGGTGAAGCTATGTTTGAACATGGTACTTAGGTGGGGTGCCAGTTTGTTCTGTAGTTCATGTAGAACGCAACCTGGGATGTTGTCATGTCCCATGGATGCTGTGTTCTTGGCTTTGGAGAGTGTGTTTGTTACCTGTGCAGCTGTGATTACAAGACCTTTGCATTCTTCTGGTATAGAGATGGGCCCTTTAGGGGGTGAGAGAGAGGTAAAGTAAGCACTGAACCTATCTGCCAGGATGTTGGCAATATCAGTTGGTTCTGTATATTTAGTGCCATTGTGCTGTAACTCAGAGCAGATCTGAGTGTTGCCAGTGAGATTCTTGACATAGCTATAGAATGTTTTGTGGTTGCCTTTAGAATCAGTGGCGATTTTGTTTTTGTAACTAGCTTTGGAGGATTTTATGAGGAATCTCAGTTTCTTACTGAGGTTGACCACCGAGTTCCTCCAATCATGGGATTTTACTCTTTTTTGCAACAGTTTCGTTTTTCTGTTGTAGAGTTTGTTTATGGCAGGGGACCACCAGATTGGCTTCCTTTTTTTGGAATATAGCATCTTGGTTCTGATAGGGATTGCACAATCCATGCACTCGTGTAAGTGCTTATAAAGTGCATTTGTATAGGATTCAGCAGTCATACCTCTATTGTCCATCAGCATGGGTGTGGTGAAGTTTGCCACTTCTGTCTTAAGAAACGTGAAGTTGGCTTTGGAGAAATTTTTTACGGTGGTTTCCCTAATGGGGGTGGGGGTGGGATGTGGATGTCTAGGGTGATTAGCTTGTGGTCGGATCTGACAAACGAGGAATTCACCTCTGGTGTGGAACACTGGTTGCCCATGTTGGTAATGACCAGGTCTAGGATATTGCTGCCCCTGGTGGGGGTGTGGATAAGTTGATCCAAGGCATTGGAATTTATGAAGTCCAGAAAACATTGAGCACAAGAGTTGGTACATAAGTAGTTTTCCCAGTTAATGGTGCAGCAGTTGAAATCGCCCATTATTAGGGTGTTAGGTTGTACCCTAATATTTTCCAGTGTATCAAGAAACGAGGAGAGGGAATCCTGGGGCATTGTGGGGGATCTGTAGCAAGCTACAATTTGGATTGTGGTCTTGCCCTGAGTTAGTTGCCCTTGGATAATCTCGGATACATAATGCTGAGCAACTAGCTGGAGGTGTGAATATCCTTAATGAATATGGACACACCTCCACCTTTAGTGTTTCGGTCCAGGTTAGGTGGCCAAAAGGTATGGTACGAATTATAGCCTGGTAATGCAGGGGTGCTCTCTCGAGCCTTGAACCAGGTCTCTGTCACTGCACAGATGCCGATGTTCTTCATTTTAAGGAGTGCCTCGAGTGAGTGCATTTTGAGGTTAAGACTTCTAGCATTAAGTAGCATTACCCTAAGATTTTGCTTGCTTGTACTTGTTACAGTGGTAAATTTGCCATTTAAACCTTGCCTATAAAAGGCACTATAGGTGTGGCAAGAGCCTTAGCCAGTATCTGGAATCCCAAGGACGACAGGTGCAGGCCATCTCTTGCAAAGCATCATGGTTTGTCCATCATGTCATCCCAGGCAGACAGATACTGGATCCCCTTAGAATGACATCAGAAGCTTAGCCATTTGTTGAAGTCAATCATTTTGTCCTTGTACTGCGGTATCATTCTGGGCGATGGCAGGATGATACTCAGGGCTAGGGTCATACCTGCCTGGGCTACAAGATCGGACAGCTCCTCCATGTCTCTTTTCATGTAGTCCAGGGAGGTCCATCTCAGGTCATTCACACCAACATGAACAATGACAGAGTCATATTTGTAATTGTTGTGGAGTGACTTGAGTGTGTGCGTTATGTGGCAGATCCTGGCACCTGACAGACAGCTGACAGTAACTTTCTCCTTGTTTAGCCTGGTGAGTGGAACATTTGTGTGCCTGACTATAGAGTCACCTATGACTAGAGTGTTGGGCACATTGTTATGCCTTATGGGCTGTGGTTGAGTGGCACACTGAGTTTGTGGGCTATATGTCACTTGGGTTGTGTTGGGGGGTGGAGGTTGCTTGCGTTTCTGCTTTGGAGGTCCCTGTTGCTTGGGTAGATTTTTATTGAGAGCCTCCATGAATGTAGATGTGTGTTTTGTGTTTCTATGTGTGTGTTTTGGTGGTGTAGGTTTTGAGGGACTATGTGATGATTGTGGTGTGGTGCAAGTGTTTATCTTCTCCTCTTGACTGTCTAGTCCAGTCTTGGGTGAAGAGAGCTTTACTTCCAGTTTGGCTATATATGTGCATCTCCCACAGGCTGTATTGTTGGGTGGTAGGAGAAGAGGGTTGTCTGTGTACATGAGGCAATTGCTGCATTGCCCCAAGATGCCCAGATTCATCAGATAGACAGGAGAAAACACGGGGAGCTGACCCTTAGACATGCCTGGATAGGTGCTTATTTATTAAGTACTAAAAACTGTTTTCCTCTAGACAAGTGAGGAAAGTTGAGTGCTGTAGTAATTTGTAGCTTATTTAGTGCTTACAATGAGTTCTGAACAAGTGCTGAGCTCATAGAAACAGATTTGAGTGCTGAAACTAAAAAACTGGCTAGTTCTAAGAAACAAAATTAAGCTAGAAGGCTTCCCTCCAACACAGAAAGGCTTGGGAGCTCAGAAGCTTACAAACAGTTCTGGATACAGCAAATCTGTATCTGGACTAGACAACTTACAGGAAAGGCAGGAAACAAGCTTAGACAATATATGTATATATATATATATATATATATATATATATATATATATATATATATATTTTTTTTTTTTTTAAGTGGAAAGGGGAAAGGAGGAGCAGAAACTATGCCGGCTCTTCTGGCCTTTCATCCTGTTTTCTCTCCAGGGCCTCTGAAGGTATTCACAGACAATACCACAGTTATGTAGCATATCAACAAACAGGGGAGAACAAGATCTTACCTTCTTTGCTGTTTGGCACTTCTGTTATGGGATCTGGCTGTCAAGTATCATGACTCTTCAGGCAGTTTATATCCCTTCAGATCAGATCATTGTGCCAGACACTCTGAGCAGGTCCTTCACTCAATCCCATGAATGGGAGCTTCGCAGGGATGTGTTTCTGGACGTTGCTCACCAGTGGGGTACTCCTCAAGTAGATCTCTTTGCCTCCTCTTTGAACAGACAACTTCCTCTGTTTTGTGCCAGTTTCCCAGGTCCTCTGGTATGGAAGGTGGACACCCTCTCATTTTCTTGGAAGGGGATGTTTCTTTATACATTCCCTCCCTTTTCTGTCATTCCAAGAGTGCTGTTCAAGATTCAAAAGGATGCTCCCAAAATCTGGTTGGTGACTCCCTTTTGGCCACAACAGCACTGGCTCCCTCTATGTCTGGATCTAGCCAAGGGCAATCATCACAAGTTACCTCACAGGGTGGATCTACTCACATAAGATCAGGGATCTCCCATCCATCTCCACCTGTCCACACTTCAACTGACTCTGTGGGTGATAGGGTACTGATTCCTCATAGACACCTTTTTTCTGAGTACATTCTGCAGGTCCTGCAGGAGGCCAGGAAACCTACTACTTGAAAATCCTACTTGTCTAAATGGAAGAGGCTTTCTGTTTGGTGCCTTTCTTGTGACCTGTACCCACTTTCTGTGGATGTTCCTTTGGTTCTCTCTTATTTGTGTGAGTTGCTCAGTGCTGGTTTGGTCTATTTTCTATTAAGGCCCACCTATCAGCTCTTTCTGCTTATCTGCCTTTAACTCCCCTGTTAGGTTCTAGATTTGAGGTTAAGCAATTTCTTAAAGGCATCCTTAGTATCACACCTCCCAGGAGGCCTGTTCCTCCTCCCTGGGAACTTAATTTCATTCTGGAAAAACTGACTCAGGCTCCTTTTGAGCTTGCTTTTTCAACTTCCTTGCAATATTTTTATTGGAAGACAGTTCTTTTGGTAGCTCTTATTTCTGCCAGACATGTGTCTGAGTTGCAGGCCCTTATGGCTGTTCCACCTTTTTGATATTTCATGAGGACAGGAAGTCCTTGTGTACTAACCCTTTTTTCATGCCCAGGGTGGTTGATGAGTTGTCACTTAATCAGTCTATTAATTTCCCTTCTTATTTCCTCTCTCTGGAATCTGACAGTGAGAGGGTGCTGTATAGCTTAGACATGCATAGACAGCCCAGATTTTATTTGGATAAGATTAAAGCTATCAGAAAATCTGATCAGTTGTTTGTTTCCTTTCACCCTAGATCTTTCGGATTGGCTATTTCCAAGCAAACTATTTCTACTTGGATTTTAAAGGTAATTTCTTTTTGTTACACTTTTCATGGTGAAAGCCCTCCTTCTTCTGTGAAGGCTCATTCTACTGGAGTTGTGGCTTCTTCAGGTACTTTTTTCATGGGTTCACTAATTGTATTCTTGAAGCAGCTACCTGGACTTCTGTAAATACCTTCACCAAACATTACAAGTTGGAGGGTATCTCCAGAGCTAGGGATGATTTTGCCGATGCCATTCTTCATGGCTTGTTAAAAGGTTCTACTGCTGCTTCCTCCTGCCAAATTTCTTGTTGAGCTTTGGCACTCTCCCATATAGTAATGACTATTGCAGCAGTGAATGTAAGGACATAATACAGTTGTGTAAAATCTTACCATAACGGTAGATGTCCTTGCCTTCACCTCTGCAGTATTCGCTCCCTCCCTCCACCCCCCCCCTAGTCTTTTTCTTTCCTTCCTGGATGCGCAGGTGGTCTTTGGTATTCCTTGGACTGCTGTTCCTACTGGGGCAATCAGTTCTAAAGATGGTACACCTGAACATCACCTTTATGCCCTATGCTACATGAGAAATGTGTAGGTGATGTTCAGCATACCTTAAAGCAGTTGTAGACTGGCCGGATGATAGGGCTTCATGGCAGGGAATCTCTTATAGGAATGAATACTGCAGCAGTGAAGGCAAGGAAATCTGCCATTATGGTAAGATTTTACACAATTGTGCTTTCTGTGTACATGTTTGGGGATAGAATTGCCTGAGGTATGTAAGATTTTACAATATATATTTTTTTCAGTCTTGTGTAGCTTTTTTGGGTCTATATTATGATATTGCACGCTCAAAAGAGCATGACACATAATCGACCCATGTAAGCGAAAGCTCACAACGTCAAAACCTCAGAACAGCAATTTTTTTCCAAGGGAAAAACAATCATTGTTCCGAGAAAAAAAAAAAAACACTGTAAAACATTACACCTCCCTACTTAAATATGCCAACTCCGAGATCGCACTACAGTGTCAAAAAGGCAAAGTAGCAAAAGTGGCCAAATGAATTCTTTCCCAGGGAAAGAATTCACTGAAAAGCCGCTTTGCTATTTTGCCTTTTCGCGGTTTTCAGTTCGACAAAAACGCATGCGACATCCTGCATCTGTGACAGTGTAATAGGGAGCCAATTTTTTACATGCTGCTGCTAAATATCATTGCAGATTTGCTTGGAAACTTTAACTTTCAGGCTGCATTTGATCTTTTTATTACCATTTTTATTTTTGTTTAATTATTTGTTAACTGAGTGAGGTAGGAGCATTGTTTGATTAAATGATTCACTTATACAGTAGGCAATTGGAAATTAAGGGAATCAATCCCAATACTACTGCATGAAGCACATTATCAGTTTATAGCATTGATGGTTTGTATTAAATTGCCAGATGTACATCTAAAGTTCACCGGTTTCTAGGTTAACACTAGGCTAATTGCCCTGAAGGGCCATTTTAAACCTACACAATAACCTGAGGTCAGAATCAAACCCTATACCTGGTGTTTATAAGGTAAAGAGCTTAACCAGTATGCCAAACCAACCTACCCAAGTACAACAGTAACTGCTACACCATCCTTCAGGCTAAAAATATTTCCTTTCTCTACCTTCAGAAATCTCCATACCACAGTACCACATCAGTGTTGAAGTGTTATCCCTGCTGTCCTCAGATCTTTTTAGAGCACCAGCTAAAGTCTGAACTCCTTTTTATTTGTGGCCATATACTGAAAGTTCATCTGTTACCCAAAGGGCCACTGTCTGTTTCTAACTCTTACTTGCATTGACTGTATCATGTAGGAATGCTACACCACCCTGCCATACTGCCCGGCAATATAGATTTGTTGTTAAGATAATTAGGTACAAAGCACTTACATCTTACTGACCTTATATTGATTGACAGAACACTTAGTTACATATTATATACCCTAAAGTAATCCTTTTAATCGGACTAACATCTTTGTCTACCCTTGAGAATACACTTAATCATACTTAGTCACTCTAGTGTACATTACGATGTTAACAAAGATATACCCAGTCAATAAATTTAAATCTGGACTGGATCTAAAGAAAGATCATTATATCAAGACGTGCATATGTGAGGCCTTTGTTTTACATTTTTGACAAAGCAGTACATCTTTTACTTGAATTTTTAGTTATCCTGTTTTTATTTTAGACTGCTGCCACTGACAGTTAACTATTATAAATAACCTTTCTTTCAAAAATATTAATTTTATTTTATAATAAACATGAGCAAGTGAAAAACCCCACTGCCTAACATTTGGCACTGGTGTTAACTTGTGTGACAGTTTGATGTTTATTAAAGATCTAGTAACAGTGTTGTTTTAGGTTTTGACTGACTATACTCCGACTGTTCTGATATCTCTAATTAAAGCAAAATTCTTAAATTAGAACATAACCAAATATTTAGTAAAAATGGCCATTTTTTTTTTTTTTACCAAAGTACAAAGTTCAAGTGCACTGAGGCAGTTATTGTGAGAGGAAATTGTCTGCCTTGGTAAGTGTTATGCTTATGGAAGATTTAAAGAGAAAAAAAAATGAGGGAGACAATTAGCAGGGCTTAGATGGTACCTTCTTAATTTTGACTGGTACAGCAACTGTGCCCTGTAGGGAGGAATGAGGACAGATGGCAGGGACCATAGGACAGATGGAGGAAATCTGTATGAAAGAGCAAGGAAGTCAGCTTACTTTTGATGATGTTTCTTTTGTTTGTCTTCCTTAATTCCATTGTAACTGGAAATACCCTCTTTCTCAGTCAGTAAAGCTTATACACTTTGTTTATAAATGGTTGATTATTATGCAAAAACAAACTTTTAACTTTTAAAGGAACTTTAAAGAAATAGAATGAAAGCTATTGGTTGTGGTTGGACAGATACATGTACCAGTAAATGTACTTTTAAAATGTTGTTTGCTTGCTTGTTTTGTACATAGATCATGCTTAACAATCATCATTCCCCCTTTTCGACAGCTTTCTTTTAGCACTGTGGTGTTAAAGGAAACTTTCAGTTAAATAACACTGAAATGGAAGCTAGAAATAGTCTCTAAATTAACTCTTTACTCTCCAAACCAAAATCATGACAATAAATACTGCAACGCAACATTTTGTTGCATAGACAATGGATATTAGTCTCTTCAGTTATTCTGGCCCATTTTCTTCTTGAGATAAATTCTGACAGACAATTAGTTGCATTTTTTTTCTAGTCTGTGTTGGTTACTCTAGCTTGCATGCTTTTTACAAAACTTTATGTCATGTCTAACATCATGCTTTATAGTTTCCCACTGGCATCCTTCACTCTTATCAGTATCTATAGCTACAAATCTTTAAGAGTTTAAGTGCTTCTATCATCTTGCAAGTGCTGCTATAACTGCTCAGCATTGTGACTCCTGAAGGCCTCCGATTTTTGCATGAATAAAAGGCACTGCTTAATATCTAATGAAATGGGTTCTTCTACTGAATCAACCAATCAGAATGATTATTTACTTAGGCAGTTTTCAGACAACCAATACACAGTATGCAGGGGAGGGATTGGTGTAATGGTTAAGGTTTTCACCTCACAGATAGAACGTACAGGGTTTGATTCTGACCTCTGGTTCTTAGCTAGGTTTTTAATAGTCTGCTTACTGGAAGTGTAGTATTTATCTATAAAGCTATAAAATGCACTTAATATGCAGATGGTATTTTCACAAACAGCATAGATGATGCAAAGACAGCATCATTACCCTTAATATGCTTAAAGAAATAGTATGGGATGGTAATGATAGATATACTAACAGTGTAGAAGTGGCACATAGCCAGAGCAATACACAAATGATTTTGTGATATGTGTGCTTGAGGAAACATAAGGCAAAAAGTAGACAGATACTAAATGATGCTACATTTATGGTACTCTTTGTGGGTGGAAGACACAGCAGATACTCAATGAGCAAAACCTGTTGCAACAAAGGACAAGTAATAGTGATTTGGGGAGATACTTCCCTACCACGGAGCTAGAGTACCTGTTGTGTGATTTAGGTACTGATAGAAAAGATGGCAGAAAGAAATGGGAGTAGGGTCTGAGGGACTTTGTAACCTAGTGAAAGGCTATTAAATATGAATAAATGCAGGTCACTTTTGTTAATGTATGACCAGCATTTTGAATGATGGGATGTACAACACCAGCTACAAAATGTTGTGCGTGTTGTTTTGTAATGTGCTTAGTACACAACCTGCAAAACAAAGTTTCACATGAGTGCCTGATACAATATTCCTGCTGTGACTGTTGCTATACTTCTGTGCCTACTGGACTTTAAATGTCTAATGATTCCATTTTTTTCCTAAAGGAAATGTCATAATTTTTTATGTCATAGTTAGCTGAATGCCTCTGTCTTGTTCCCTCTTCTGAGAAGGACCTCTTAACTTCCTTCCTTCCTTTAGTGTAGTGGCACCATCCAATGCTGTAGTTACGGTCATCTGAACTACCTCTATATTTTAACATATTATTAAGGTTGCACAGTGTATGTCAGAACTACATCTCAAGACCAATGACTAAGATGCGGAATTTGGAAAACAAAAAAGTATCCCAACATGACTCCAAATATGAGGCAAAAGGGATACCCCTTCCTTCCCAGAACCCCAAAATATAATCCTCACTTAAGATCACAGTTTGTCTTTGAGGTAAGAATTATTGACAAAAACACTAAAAGAGTCCACAGTCAAGTAAATGTACTTACTCTTATCCAATCTACCTACACTCCATCACATATGAACATTTACTGAAGTCATGTTAAGTGGGATAATTACTCTGCATAGATTAATGTGATATGCAACTAATGTTAAAATAACTACTTCCAAAATCAAGTCCCCCTTCTACTACAACACAATTAATCCCTGTTTATGCCATTTTTAACTCTCACAACCCAGAAGGCATTAGAGAACAGAAATGCTGGAACTCACTTCCACTGAAGCAAAAAGGCACCATTTCACATTAGTTTTAAAGTTACCTCCCTTATTTAAAAACATTTAAAAAATGGTGGCGCCCTGTGTGGCAACGGCTGCTTTGGATCCCATCAGGAAAGTGCACTATCTGTCTTGTTTTTCACCAGGAACTTCTGGAAAATCAGTTACAGAAGCAGGAAATTAAGGTATATTTAGCTATAATGCAGAGAATCTACTCAAAATTGGATCTACAATCTCACCGTGCTGTCTGTAGGATAAGCTATTAGTAGAGAGGCCTGTAAAGCCAAACATACTACAGGAACTGCTAAAGCTGGACATTTTGCTGGAACATTGCCATAAATGTAAACATCTGGCTAATTGTACATTTATCACTTCTAGCAAACACTAAAAAAGGAAAATATGTGCAAGATTGAGAAAAAGAGGAAACAAAGATTGAGAAAAAGGGGAACCAGAGCAGGAATTACTAACAGATTAAAAGCTAATCCTCACAGGCCTGCACTGCCTTCCATACTACTGGCTAATATACGCTCACTAGAAAGTAAGATGGATTACTTAAGGCTGGAAGTGAAGTGATTCAGCTATCTGCCCGAGGGCATTTACAAGCCTAGCCCATCGTTTTGTGGCTTAGGCCACCCCTTTAGTATGGGGAACTATACCCATTATTTTTCTGTGCCTCTCGTGTCAGAGTGAAGTGACACTGAGCCCTGGGGTATATATATATCTCTCTCATCCATTGGTCAAGATTTCTTCTTGCCAGCTCTGCCTCACATGTGCCTCTCACATGTACCGGGATTTTTGTGTTCACAGCTGAGTCTTTGGGTGATGAATCTATCCCTCCAACCCACGCCCCTAAATATTAATCAAGGTGTTAAGGTCTGATGCTCCTATCTCTTTGGGATCTTGATTTTTCTTTTCTTTTGAGTTGAAGCATTTGACATGGTTTTGTATGTTGTATGTTAGGCAAAGGTCACCTCTGGGAAAGCTCGGTGGCGACTGAATAGAGCTGGAGTTCTTTCAGTCGGGCAGACAGATTTTTGATTTTGGTTTTTTTTTTTTTCCTCTTTCTTCTTCTAGTGAGCGTATATTAGCCAGTAGTATGGAAGGCAGTGCAGGCCTGTGAGGATTAGCTTTTAATCTGTTAGTAATGCCTGCTCTGGTTCCTCTTTTTCTCAATCTTGCACATCTTTCTGCTTGGAGAATATTGAATTCTTGTCTTTAAAATGCAGGCCATACTACCTTGCCTAGAGAGTTTAATGAAGTGTGCATTATGGCAGTTTGCATCCCACTCAGTTCGGACACCAATGAAGCATTGTCCACTCTGTATTAGTCCATAAGTGATCTCTGAAACAGGAACCCAGAGTTTGTACAGGTAATTGCAAGGGATTTTAACCAAACCAGCCTAAAGACGATACTACCCCACTACCATCAACATGTGAATTTTGCCACAAGGAGAGTAAATACACTGGATAAGGTATACAACAAGAAAAAGCAGGTGTATAATGCAGCACCTTATCCACATCTTGGAAGCTGTGGTCATCTTGCCATCATGCTGGTTCCTGCATATAAGCCACGGCTAAAATGTGGCAAACCAACAAGGAAAGAAATAAGGCTGTGACGTCAGGGAGCAGTCACAGCACTGCAGGACTGCTTCAAGTGTATGGACTGGTCAGTATTTAAGGATGCAGCCATGTCAAACAACCAAACTGACCTGGAAGCATATACAGAGTCGGTTATAGCTTACATCTCAAAATGTGTAGATGACATAACTACCATCAAGTGCATCACCTCATGAGTGACCCAGAAGCCATGGTTGACCAGTGAGGTGTATGAGCTCATTAAAGCACAAAATGCAGATTCAGATCCAAGGACAAGGAAACCCAAAAAGTAGCCAGAAGCAAACTGAGCAAAGGTATAAAAGAAGCAAAAAGAATACATGGCAGAAAGATCCAGGGTCACTTTAATGATCAAAATGATACCAGACGTTTGTGGTTGGGAGTACAAACCATAACCGACTACAAACCTGCATCAGCATCTTGTGATGTCAGCACTGTATTCTTGAATGAGCTAAATAAATTCTTCAGCAGTTTTGAAGTGGATAACAAAATGGTGGCAAACAAATTCCCTGTCGGTAAGGATGAAGTCATGCTGTGCCTAAACACAATAAGTGTCCTAAGAACCATGAGATGTGTCAACCTTAAGAAAAGCAACTGGCTCTGATAACATCATGGGCAGAATACTGAAAGACTGAGCGTCAGAACTGACATCAGTGCTCATGGACAGTTTCAACACCTTGCTGCAACTAGCCAGTGTTTGAAGGTGCTTTAAGAAGATGACTATCATGCTGTTGCTGAAGAAACCACAGCCAACAAGTTTAAATGACTATCGACCAGTTGCTCTGACTTTAATTGTGATGAAGTGTTTCAAAACATAACCTCAAGCATATCACCAACTTTGGACACACTTCAGTTTGCTTATAGGCCAAATCGCTGCACAGCAGATGCCATCTCTCTACCACTTCATGAAACCCACTTGGAAGGTAAGAACTGCTATGCCAAAATGCTGTTCATTGACTTCAGTTCTGCCTTCACCACTGTCGTCCCTCAGATTCTAGTAAAGAAACTAGTAGAGTTGGGCATCAGTACACCGTTATGCAATTGGATCCTAAGTTTCCTCATGGACAGGCCTCAAAAGGTTTGTGTGGGTGACAGCAGTTCTGGAAGCATAACTCTGAACATGGGGGGGTGTCACAGGGATGTGTCTTAAGTCCTTTATTATTTACCTTGCTAACTCATGACTGCATGACCAGACAGGAGTCCAATAAAATCATCAAATTCACAGATGACACCACGATCATAGGTCTGGTCTGGAACAGAGAGGAAACAGCCTACAGAAGTGAAGTGGAACAAACTCAGAGTTGAATGTCAGCAAAACAAAAGAACTGATTGTGGACTTCAGAAGGTGTCAGAAACCACATAAACCTCTAGAGATAAAAGGGGTGTCAGTGGAGATGGTCATTAGCACAAGAGTTCTTGTTCTGGTCAGAGCACACCAATTACACTGTCAAAAAAGCACAGTGATGGTTGCACTTCTTAAGGAAACTGAGAAAAGCAAACTTTTCGCAATCCATCCTCCAAACATTCTATAGGGGCAACATCAAGAGCATCCTAACCAATGACATCATAGTCTGGTATGGGAATTGTAATGCCTCTGACCATAGCGCTCTCAGGTGAGTTGTAAGGGCAGCAAAGAAAATCATTTCTTCACATACACCCTTGGAAGACTTGAATGAGACTCGCTGCATAGGAAGAGGCAGCAAGATAACCGATGACCTTACCCATCCTGCAAATGGCATGTTCTCAACCAATGACCTTACCCATCCTGCAAATGGCATGTTCTCAACCAATGACCTTACCCATCCTGCAAATGGCATGTTCTCAACCAATAAACTTACCCATCCTGCAAATGGCATGTTCTCAACCAATGACCTTACCCATCCTTCAAATGGCATGTTCTCCCACCTATCCTCTGGTAGAAAATACAGAAGCATGCACTGCAAGACTTCCAGGCTAAACAACAATTTTTTCCCTTATCCATTAGACTGTTGAACTCTGTCGTAAAGATGATCCAGAAGAAAGTCAGCTACTTCATCCCCCCATCACCTAGTCATGTATATAGCTGTCTGATTAGGAATATACACACTATAGGCTCATCACTTTCTACTAAATTTGCTAATTTTACACAGTTCGTACGAGTGCAATATACTGTATATAGTCAATGTCCATATTTGAATGTAGAATTCTGTCTGTTCTTTACTTGTATCCTTATATGAGAAATTCAAGAGAGTGCAATATCCACTGTGTAATATCTATATGTTGTTTTGTCTATTTCTATTTATACGTTATGCTTTTGTGATGTCAAATTACTTTTTTTTACTAAAATATTTTTCTGTATGTATGTCCTTGCATTGGGAATGAAGCAATGCATTTTTGTTCAGCTACACTGTGTTGTAGATTTGAATGACAATAACATTCACTTTGACTTGGACTTGACTTATTATTTCCCATAATTCCTCCCTCCTTCTACCTCATCTTTCTTCCTAAAGGATCAATACATCTCCTCCAGAGAAAACTGAAAGACAATATCATACCCCATGCTATACCTTATCTTAGGATTAATGCATTCACTACCCACAGTTTATCAGCATAAGTTTTCTCCCTATTCTTAGCCATTTTCCTCATCATCTTCTGAACTCTTTCCCCAGGACTGAGATACCTCGTGTGGTACAGTGTCCAAGGTGACACATAATCTATATGTGGAAATACCTCAGAACAGCCTTGGTATGCCTTAAATCCACCAGCACAGAGCCACTGAGGCATTCTGCTTACTTTAACTGCTGATTTTTTAATGTGCCATATTATCTACTGTGGGGTTGGAGACTGAGGTAATAGTTAATGTGTTTATCTCACAAGCACTAGGTACGGTGTTTGATTCTCACCTTAGAAAGAGAAATTGGCTAGGCTTAAAATGGCCCACAAGGGCAGCTAGTTTAGTACTTACATATGAACTTATGAACTAGTCACCCCAGGTCCATGTCCTTCCTTCCATTGAATGCTGGATTAAACTGATCTGCACACAAACATAGCTTTACTTTGGGTCTATATTACGTTATTGAAGTGTTACAACTTCAAACGCCATAAGGTTAAACCCATATGTTCGAAGTTGAAAACTTCGAAAAAGTTAGAAAAAAAAAAGAAAAAAAGAAAACACTTACTTGATGGTTGTAAGCAGGGGGGCAAGCCCCACTGCACACCCCACATTCCAGTTCTTTAAATATACCAACCCAGAGACTGCACTACAATGCAGTACAGTGCAGAAACGGAACATTTTGCTTTACTACACTGTAGTGCAATCTCGAAGTTGGTACATTTAAAGAGCAGGGGGTGTGAGGGGGTGCAGGGGGGCTTGCCCCCCTGCTTACAACTGTCAAGTAACTTTTTTCTTTTTTCTTTTTCTTTTTTTATGAATTTGAAGTTTTACAACTTCAAACATATGGGTTCGACCATATGGCGTTCAAAGTTATAAAACTTCGATAACGTAATATAGACCCCTTTAATTTCTTGTTTTTTGTTTCACAAGACATTCCACACTGGCCTTTTTACAACTATTACCAAAGGACTGACTCATTCTGGTTGTACACTGAAAACAAAATAATCAGCTAAAAGATAAAGTCATATTTACAACAAAAATATATGCATTATGCCAAACCAGGAATATATAGCAAAGGGCAAACACTTCTTGCACA
The DNA here is from genome assembly GCF_019279795.1 of Protopterus annectens. Lineage (NCBI taxonomy): Eukaryota > Metazoa > Chordata > Ceratodontiformes > Protopteridae > Protopterus > Protopterus annectens. The sequence goes on from NC_056726.1 coordinate 1,468,863,733, forward strand.
CATATGAAGTGCATATAACCAAAGTTACAAACAATATATAGATGGCACAATTTTAAAATTAGACACCTAACTAAAGGAAAAAAAAAACTCGGAAATGGTATGTGATATGTCCTATGATTCTTACTTCACTTACACGTGCACTATGTACAACTTTAGAACAAAATTACTTGCACTACATATTTTAAATCTGGGTTACTACACTAATCCATATGGAAACAATTCTTAACATTACTGAGCTCAACTCTTCACTTAGAGTCAATCAATAAAGCTTGGTGATAATGTTTCAGTGTAGTTAGCACAGCAAATTGATATACCCCCCCATGCTGTGATGATGTTCTTGTGCTTCTCTGGTTGCATAGCCGGTATTACTAGATTAAACAAATGTGCAACTTGCTGTTCTGTATATGCTATATCTCTCAGTAAATTTAGGGAGTCAGGGAAAAGCCGAAAGAAACAACAACAACAGTTGAAGGTGCAGTCACTATCTGGATTAATACTAATTTCAATTCCTCTTACTTTTCTGTCTTCACAATTATAATTTGTCCTTCTTTGTAGCTAGACTGATGATTCAGAGTTGACAGTTGTTAGTAAATATATGGTTGGCTAACCATTCCTAGAGGGAGTTTTTCATTGGTTGGCTAACCATTCCTAGAGGGAGTTTCTCGTTTTTATTTACCTGCTTATTTCTTAACTATGTACGTAGACTTACAAGGACATTTTCCATCTGCAACCCAGGCCAACAGGCACAGTTACATAACACATGCTAAATAGCCATTTAAAGTCATGATGCAGAATGCAATGAGCACTGCTGAAGAGCACTCAAAAGCATAGATAAAGAGCAAAATAGGTATTCACTCAAAACCATTTCAAATACCACATTAGTAATATTCAAAAAGAGGGAGAATATACACAGTGCAAATGAAACATAAAAGAAGTAGTAATCAGTGACAGATTGTAATTGGAGCATTTTAAGTCGCACCTCTTTAGGAGGACCAGTGGCTGGATGTAGAATCAGTGACAGATTTTAATTGGGGCATTTTAAGCCACACCTCTTTAGGAGGACCAGTGGCTGGCTGCAGAATCAGTGACAGACTGTAATAGGAGCATTTTAAGCCACACCATTTTAGGATGACCAGTGGCTGGCTGCAGAATCAGTGACAGATTGTAATTAGAGCATTTTAAGTCACACCTCTTTAGGAGGACCAGTGGCTGGCTGCAGAATCAGTGACAGACTGTAATAGGAGCATTTTAAGCCACACCATTTTAGGATGACCAGTGGCTGGCTGCAGAATCAGTGACAGATTGTAATTGGAGCATTTTAAGTCACACCTCTTTAGGAGGACCAGTGGCTGGCTGCAGAATCAGTGCCAGACAGTAATAGGGCCATTTTAAGCCACACCTTTTTTGGAGGACTGGTGACTGCCTGGCTGGCTACTAAAGAACGTTGATGCTTCTGGTCCTGCTATGCTTACTGTTGCTGCAGGAGTAGTTGTACAAAATTTGCTGTCCATGTATAAGTGTTTTTATCTTAACATGCTCTTGTCATGGACAATGGGATAAAATATACATAATCATATCAGTGAAGTGTAAAATGTACAAGTATACAGATGACAAGTCTGATGCGGACATGTCTGTCACTTCCTCCACTTCCCTTGCAATGGACTCTGTGGCTTATCTGATTGGTCAGATGATTGAATAAGTATGATTAGGAAAATCAGGAGCAGCTATTTGAAGTTGTTGCGGCAAGGAAGAGAAAACGTATTTAAAAATGTCATTTTTTCTTTTTTTTTCTTTTAGACGTTTGGCACTTTTGCAAGTTATATTTAAGCTTTGTTTATTCAGCATTATGTGTTTTTTTCTGTGACCTCTGACTTGAACTTTTATCTGTAAAAAAAATGAAAAAAGGAGATGAAGTAAAGAGAAAGGCATGAAATTTGCAACTGAAAAAGGTGTAAAATGTAACATCTTGCTTTTACTGCATCAGGTGGGACCTTTTGGCAGTCAGGAAGGAAAAGAACCATGAAAATATAATTACTCAATACTTCAAAGAAGCAGATGGTCAGAACTAATAAATTAATTCTTATTCCATAAATGCATTAGTTGGTGAATATACAAAATAGGTTTGAATACAGCTGCTTTTCTTTGGCTGAGGAAATTGTTATCTGATCAATGTTTTTTTTTTTTTTTTTTTTTTTTTTTGTGGGAACAGAAGGATGGGCTGAGATATATGTTCTTGGAACTGAAACCAGGGAGATGTCTTTTTTTGGCATAGATAGTCCTTATTGGAGACCTCTCCATGCATTCATGTAAGTTGCTGTTGTCCCTTCCATTAGTCTAGTAGCAGAATAGTTAGGTACAGTATTTCTGCAGTGAGAAACAGCTAGGGTATTTATTAAACAATAGATCAGAATTGTCTTTAAATATTCTGTGAAACTGCTATTTTTATAGAGATTGGGAGGGTGGCCTAATGGTTAAGGTGTTTACCTTACAAACACAAGGGTCAGGGTTTGAGCCTCCCAATGGATAATTGGCTAGGTTTGAAATGGCTCTAAGGGCAGTTGGCTTAATGCTAATCCATGGACCTAAGTGCACTATCTTGATTGATGCAAGCACCATTTTTACTGTGTAAGTAAACTTTTACTTATTCGTGTTTAAGAATTTTTGGCTAAATTATTTATTTATGTAGTATTGTTTATTATCTGACAAGAGGGAATTATTTTAACTCTAGGTTGGCAAAACTGTGGTATCCACCTTATAAAGTTGCCAGACTGCCTGAGTATACCACCAGTGAGATATTTAGAGTGGCATCAGTACCATGTATGTTAAGATATCCTTTTCTGAAAATTATGTTATCATGGGTGAGGTGGACACTGGAGGACACCATTTTTACCAAGAGAGTGAAGATAAAGTGGACTGCAGTGTTATGTCAGTGACCCAACTCTGTAAGTTGCCAGTGTACAGTCCTAATGTTCCTATACTGGGTATAAATGTTAGATGCCCATGCCCAGAGGAACAGTGCAAATTCCCTTTATGATCTTTGTGTCAGGTTGCACTTGGTGAATTGGTTCTTCAATCCAATTTTTTTTATTTTATTTAACATTTGTTGACCAGGAAAGTCCAACTAGGTTCCACAGATCCTGTTTTTAGTGGAGGCCCAGGGAGAAATTCTCCAGAAGCATGTTTTTAGAATGTGGGAGGAAACCAGAGTACCTGGAGGAAACCCACACAAATGCAGGGCGAACATGCAAACTCCACACAGAGGGCACTACAGCCAAGAATCAAACCAGAGAACCTCTTGCGGTGAGACGACAGCATTAACTGCTGCACCACTGTGCCGTATACAGTTTTCTTTTTTAACTCATTCAAGCCTATACCACTTTTTTGTACACTTCCAAATAGCACCCAGCATTCCTTATGGCATCTAGACCATTTCTGGGTCTGTTTTCTTTATCTAAGTGATTTACCAACAACTAACAGGCAGTGTTAGAAAGGCTGAGGCATTATTAACACAATTGTTAATGTAGGACTGCTGCAGTAGAGAAATTAATCATTGTTTGCCAGTTATTATTCATATTTATTTATTTGACATTTGTTGACCAGTTTGGTCTGACTGAGCAGAAGCCCTTTATCAGAAGAGACCCGGGGAGAAAAGTTCCAGAAGTATAACAGAAAAAAAAATTATACAGAGTCAAAAATCATTTAAAAGTAGAACAATTAAGGTGAAACACATTACAAAGTACATATATAAAACTATTAGTATTGATATATGGGTTCCTATCAGGCCATCAAACTTCTACAAGTTTGAACCTCATATGGTCGAGACCATAAGTTTGAATTTGCAGAAGTTTGAGTGTTTCAGTGGAAATCTTTGTAAGGGGAAGTTTCCATTTTGTTCAATGTGGCGCAATCTCGGAGTTGGTATATTTATGTAGCAGGGGGTGGGGGGTGCAGCCCCCCACATGGGCAATGCAGGCGAGCTTGCCCCCTTCTTACAACAGTTTATTTTGTTTTGTTTTCTTTTTTTTTTTTGTTTTTTATCAATAGTCAAAGTTTTTTAACTTCAAACAGGATGGTTCGAACATTCAGTGTTTGAAGTTATTAAACTTCGACTATGTGATATAGACCCTTGTTATATTTGTTCTCAGGTTTGCATAACTGAGATGCCTAAATACTATTGAGGGGAAAGGTGTGAAATGCTCTAGTGGGAGGCTGTCATTTTCAATGTCCATTTATGTCACACTATGCAGGACATATTTCTAGTTATCTGTTAACAACTGTGAAAATAAGTAACATTTACATACGTACTTAATACTTCAAAACCCAAGCGACTTACAAACTATTGTACAGCATCAGGTGAAACCTTACATGTTGTTGAAGAAAACTGACATTCATAGGTTCAGAGCTAGGTACTAGGCTATCAGACCAAGGGCCTAAGTAAGCCTAGCCAACAAGGTTCCCTGGTTTACGCCGCCCAAGAAAGTTAATTTCTTGTGCCCCTGTCAAGCAGAGCCATAGAAGTAATCCCTGGGGTGTATTTCCTATTTCCCATCCACTCATCAAGATTTTTCTTGAAGAGTGCTAATGAGGAACTTTGCTTGACATAGATGGGTAGCTTGTTCCAGAGTATAGGAAGTCTCTGGGACAGGAATCTATCCCTCCATCATGTCCTGTTTATTGTGGTGACAAGGTTTAGGTCCCTAGAGCATGTAGCTAGGAGGGATTGGGATTGCTTTAGGTGTAGCATGTCCAACAGCTCTGGGTTTAACATAGCTTTATATGTTAGGCAGAGTTCACCTCGGAGTAGGTGATATGCTACAGAATAAAGCTGGAGTTTTTTTGAGACGGTCAGTGTAGGGCACCTGTTTGAGGCCGGTAATCCTCTTTGTGAGGTACTTCTGTGGCATTTCAGCTGCTGCCCAAAAGGGGCATTGTACTCTATAATGGGTCTAATGAGTGCCGAGTAGAGGGGACAATGACCTCTTTTTTCCTGGATGAGAACCCTTTTGTGATGAGGTGTGCCACATAGAAGGATTTCTTAACTACTGTGGTGATGTGATTATCAAAGGAGAGACTACTGTCCACCTGGGTTCCAAGGTCTCTTATCACACATTTGGCATTAAGTAGACTGCCGTTTATGTGGTAGTTCATGGGTACAGAGTTTTTAGCAAAGAGGATGACAATGCACTTTTTGGCATTGAGCTTGAAGCCATGCCTCTGACCCCAGGCATCTGTCTCAGTGAGGCCCTTCTGTAGGATGTCCACATCATTTGGGGACTCGACTATGGCTCCTAGTTTGCAGTCATCTGTGAACTTCATTAGCCAGAGGCCTTCTGTGTTAGCCTGTACTTCAGAAAAGTAGATACCAAACAGGGGAGGTCCCAGGACTGAACACTGTGGTACTCCACTTGTCACTGGTTTGAAGTCAGATTTGGAGTCTGCAACTTTTACAGTATGGGTTCTGTCAATGAGCCAGTTTGAACCCATCTTGTGACGTAGGGATTTATACTTAGTTTAGTGAGTTTAGCTATACTTCTAGAATGGGGGATGGTATTGAAAGCCTTGGCGAGGTCAGGATAGGCTGTGTGAACCACCTAACCCTTGTCTATGGCTTTTGTGACTGCCTCAAAGAAGTCGATCAGATTCAGAAGGCATGATCTGCCTTTCACAAATCTGAACTGGGTGGGGTATAGAGTTGGAGGTTACCAATGTCCTTGTTTATGAGTTCTATGATGATATGTCCCATGGCCTTGCACACTAGGCTCATCAGGCTAATAGGGTGATAATTCCCAGGATCAGTGATGGCTCCCCCTTTGTGGAGTGAGATAACTGTTGCTATGCACCATTCAGTGGGCACAAAGCCTGATGCGAGACTATTACTGAACATGGTGCTTAGATGGGGAGCCAGTTCGTTCTGAAGTTCGTGTAAAACGCAGCGTGGGATGTTGTCTGGTCCCATGGATGCTGTGTTTTTGGTTTTAGAGAGTGCAGCTTTTACCTGTATAGATGTGTTTACAGGGACTCTGCATTCTTCCTGTATAGATATGGGCCCTTTAGGGGGCGAGAGGGGGGCAGAGTTAGCAAGGAACCTATCTGCCAGGATGTTGGCAATATCAGTTAGTTCTGTAATTTTTGTGCCATTGTGCTGTAACTCAGAGCAGATCTGGGTATTGCCATTGAGATTCTTAACATAGCTATAGAATGCTTTGTGGTTGTCCCTAGAATCAGTGGCAATTTTGTTTTCATAGCTAGCTTTGGAGGATCTTATAAGGGCTCTCAGCTTCTTACTGAGGCTGACCAGGCAGCTCCTCCACTCATGGGATTTTACTCTCTTTTTCAACAGTTTCTTCCTTCTGTTGTAGAATTTGTTTATGGCAGGAGACCACCAGATTGGCTTCCTTTTTTGAAGGATAGCATCTTGGTTCTGTTTGGGATAGCACAATCCATGCACTCGTGTAAGTGCTTATAGAGTGCATTTGTACAGGATTCAGCAGTCGTAACTGTATTGTCCATCTGCATAGGTGTTATGAAGTTCGCCACTTCTGTCTTAAGAAGCATGAAGCTGGCTTTGGAGAAATGTTTTACCATGGTTTCCTTAATGGTGGGTGGGGGCAGGATGCGGAGATCTAAGGTGATTAGTTTATGGTCTGATCTGACCAACGAGAAGTTGATTTCAGGTGTGGAACACTGGTAACTCATGTTGGTAATGACTAAGTCTAGGATATTGTTGCCTCTGGTGGGGGTGTGGATAAGCTGATCCAGGACATTGGAATTTATGAATTCCAGAAAGCGTTGAGCAAAGGAGTTGGTACATGAGTAGTTTTCCCAGTCAATGGTGGGGTAGTTGAAATCACCCATTATTAGGGTGTTTGGTTGAACCCTAATATTTTCCAGTATATCAAGAAAAGAGGAGTGAGAAACCTGAGGCATGGTGTGGGATCTGTAGCAAGCTACAATTTGGTATGCAGTTTTGCCCAGAGTTAGTTGCACTTGGATAACCTCGGATACGCAACTAGCCTGGAGGTGTGGATATCGTTAATGAATATGGACACACCTCTGCCTTTGGTGTTCTGGTCCAGGTTAGATTGCCAAAAAAGTATGGTACGAGTTAGACTTCTAGCATTGAGTAGCATTACCCTCAGATTTTGCTTGCCTGTTCCTGTTACAGTGACAAATTTGTCATTTGAACCTTGCCTAGAAAAGGCACTATAGCGGCGGCAAGAGCCTTAGCCAGTATCCGGAATCCCAGGGGTGACAGGTGCAGGCCATCTCTGGCAAAGCATCATGGTCTGTCGACCATGTCGTCCCAGGCAGACAGATACTGGATTCCTTTAGAATGACACCAGAAGCTTAGCAGGGGGCTGGGAGGGTGGCCTAATGGTTAAGGTGTTTGCCTTACAAACACAAGGTGCAGCATTTGAATCTCACAAGGGATAATTGGCTACGCTTAAAATGGCTCGCAAGGGCAGTTAGCTTAGTACTAATCTATGAACCTATAATGCAGGGGCCTTGAACCAGGTCTCAGTCACTGCCCAGATGTTGATGTTCTCCATTTTAAGGAGTGCCTCCAGTGAGTGCATTTTGAGATTTAGACTTCTAGCATTGAGTAGCATTACCCTCAGCTTTTGTTTGCCTCTTCCAGTTACAGTGACAAATTTGTCATTTGAACCTTGCCTAAAAAAGGCACTATAGGGGCAGCAAGAGCCTTAGCCAGTATCCGGAATCCCAGGGGTAACAGGTGCAGGCCATCTCTGGCAAAGCATCGTGGTCTGTCGACCATGTCGTCCCAGGCAGACAGATGCTGGATCCCTTTAGAATGACACCAGACGCTTAGCCAATTGTTGAAGTCAATCATTTTGTCCTTGTACTGCAATATCATTCTGGGGGATGGCAGGATGTTACTCAGGGCTAGGGTTATACCTGCCTGGGCTACAAGATCAGAGTGCTCTTCCATGTCGCTTTTCATGTAGTCCAGGGATGTACGTCTCAGGTCGTTCACACCAACATGGACAATGACAAAGTCATGTTTGTATTTGTTGTGGAGTGCCCTGAGTGTGTGCATTATGTGGTAGATCCTGGCACCCAACAGGCAGCTGACGGTAACCTTCTCCTTGTTTATTCTGGTGAGTGGGACATCAGTGTGCTTGACTATAGAGTCACCTATGAATAGTGTGTTGGGTATGTTGGTTTGCCTTATGGGCTGTGGTTTATTGGCACACTGAGTCTGTGGGCTATGTGTCATTTGGGTTGTGTTGGGGGGGTGGAGGTTGCTTGTGTTTCTGCTTTGGAGGTCTCTGTTGCTTGAGCAGATTATTATTGAGAGTTTCCATGAATGTTTTTGTGTTTCTATGCGTGGATTTTGGTGGTGTAGGTTTAGTGGGACTATGTGATGAGTGTGGTGTCTTGCAAGTGTTTACCTTCTCCTCTTGACTGTCACGTTCAGTCTTGGATGGAGAGAGCTTTACCTCCAGTTTGGCTAGATAAGTGCATCTCTCACAGGTTGTGGTGTTGGGTGGTAGGAGGAGATGGTTGCGTACATGAGGCAATTGCTACATTGCCTCAAGATGCCCAGATTCATCAGATAGACAGGAGAGAACACTGGGAGTTGACCCTTGGACATGTCTGAATAAAAAAAAACTACTTTTCTTTTCTTTAAGCAAGTGAGGAAAGTAAATACAAAAACTGTTTTCCTCTAGGTAAAGAGGAAGGTTGAGTGCTGTAATAATTTGTAGCTTATTTAGTGCTAACAACAAGTTCTGAACAAGTGCTGAGCACAAATAAGCAAATTCAAGTGCTAAAACTAAGAATCTGTAACTGGATCTTGTGGTAGATAGGCTACCTAGTGCTTACCACTCCCACTGATAGCTAAAATGCTTCCCTCCAACACAGAAAGGCTTGGGGGCTCAGAAGCTTACAAACAGTCCTGGATACAGCAAATCTGTATCTGGACTAGACTAGTTACAGGAAAGGTGGGAAACAAGGGTTGGGAGAGCGGCCTAATGGTTAAGGTGTTTGCCTTATAAACACAAGGTGCAGGGTTTGAGTCTCACAAGGGATAATTGGCTAAGCTTAAAATTGCTCGCAAGGGCAGTTAGCTTAGTACTAATCTATGAACCTAAGCGCAAACATGGGCTTTTAAACCAGAAAGTTGAAAGAGATGGAAAAACGGCCAATACACTACAATTTCTGGACTAGAAACCACTCTTGTGGTAGATGGGCTGCCTAGTGCTTACCACTCCCACTGATAAGCTAGAAGGCTTCCCTCCAACACAGAAAGGCTTGGGCTTGATATGATTTATGCAGTGTAAGCTGCATAGGTTAAGAGATATTCCATTTTATTTATATTGTGAATCATATGATTAGCATAACTTTTCATATTTCTGTAAACATCTCAATAAATATGCACTCAGAGAGATATTTCTTGCTGTCATGTGAAAGCTTACAAATATATGTATAGTTTGTAGATTTTTCAAGATATGTCAATTTATTTGTGAAAGTTTTTAAAAAATGTAATTCTGGGGCTGTGTGAATTGTAATATATCATAGTACTTATGGAAAGGCTATGAATGAATTGATATTATCACTGTAAAGAATACTTTTGATTGTCAGAATATAGGATCATAGGCAGTTATAAGGCTAAAAGCCGTAGAATCTTTTTAGGCCTAGCCATTCATGCTTCAGTTTTCCCAGCTATTAGTGCCAATGGACTATAACGGCTTTGGTATATGCCTGTGCCTTAGGGCATCTACAAGTTGCCATTGTCCATAAGGGCTACAAGTGACAAGCCAGGGCTGAATTTTTGATTTCCAATCCATTTGTTCAAATTGTGTTGAACGGGCTTAGGGAAGAGCTCTGCTTCTCAGTCTCAGGCAGAAAGAAAAAAGAAAGTGAAGGGCAAAGGCAGGCTTTCACAGTGTGTAATAATTATGTATGAAAACTAAATGATTTTCAGAAGAAATTCAAAAAAATATATATTTTTTCGTAAAGTGACAATTCTTAAGTAAATCGGGCTAGACACCTGGGAATAAAATATAAAAAAAATATGCTGCTACTGATGGTCTGATATTTAATCTGCATTGAAAATAATAATAAAACCTTGTTTATAAAAATATCTAAAGATATATCCTAACAGATAAAAATATAGGACTTCAAAGGAAAAATATATATAGTTTCTAAAAAGAAAGCAAACCAAGAATCAAGTGTGAACATGTAGACATTTTTGCTTAGATCAGTCTGGTAACTGTGACTGTAGCTACTGTTTTTTTTTCTTCTCCATTTGCATGACCTATAATAAACTGCATATCTTTTATCCTCTTAGGACAAGAAATCTGGACAAAGCCTAAAATGATGGATGGGCAAGGGCCCAAAAATAGGGGCAAATTTTAAATAATACTTTTATAATTTTATTTATTTATTTTTATTTTATTTTATTTTAACATTTGTTAACCAGGAAAGTCCAACTTGGAACGAAGCCAGTTTTCAGCAGAGGCCCAGGAAGAAACGCTCCAGATGTGCATGTTATAAACTTAGAAAGCTGATGGAATAACGGGTTTTTGTTTTAGCATGCGTTATTTGAAGGATACAAAGTCTACAATTCAAATGTGTGTCATCGTTTATTGATTTCAATCCTCAATTCTTTGCCAGAAAACTACACATTTTATGAAGAAAAGACCCAACTATGAAGCAAAAATTTGGACAGTCTGTGAAAATCTAGATAATTGAGAGATATGACTGCAGCCATCAATTTTGCCAGTTTTACTCTGACAACTTATCTGTTTATTGGATGACAGTGAAGCCAAAAGGACAAATCAAATTACTTTTAAATTTGATTGATGCATCCAGTGACTCTTAGCAAATTAATTTTTGTTTTCTTGTTATGACTGGGAATGTTGTGTTTATGAAAAATATTTCTCTTTGGATGTGTGCAATCATATATAGCTATTATGCTGATTTAATTCAGATATCCTCTACCTTATAGTGTGTTTATGATCTATAAACACACACACACACACACACACACACACACACACACACACACACACACACACACACACACAAATGCTAGTTTATTGTGTATGACATTCTCAGACAAAAGTCCATTTGTGTCACAAAATATGCCAGCGATGTGAATTTTTATTGTTGCAGTTTTAAGGATTTGTTTCCTTATGATATTGCATTAGGACTGGATGCTGGTACTCATGGCAATTCATTGCCTCAAACAATACTCACTGCTACCAACACTTTTAAATTTAAACTACTACTCAAGGAACATCTAGCCAGTAATTGGCTTTGTACCTGCACTAAACCAGGCTGAACATATATCCTTTCACCTTCTTACATCCATGCTTGCCTCTCTATCAAACTCAAAGTTTTTCATTCTTTACTTTACTTCATCCGATCTCTCATCTGGTTCTTACTATAACATTTTCTTAACTAGTTCTAAAAGAATATTTACTTCATCTTTTACCCCTTTGATGTATAACTCATGTTATCTGCTTTACAAAATAATCATTTGTGTGTTATTATCTCAAATAAGCTTGTAAAAGTTTTTATTGTACTTTCCTTGTTTAACAATTATTTTTGTAATGGAGCTTTTCTCCCTAGGTGTCCAGCAAAAATGGGTCAATGACCCAGTCAGACTTTCCCGGTAAACAAATGTAAAATAAAATAAAATAAAATAAAATAAATAAATAAATAAAAGATAAATCATTTAACCTTAAGTGTCTTTGATACAATCTCCTGGGGCTTGGACAATACCAATGGAAGGTTCTGCAGGAAGAAGTGGGGCAGAACAGCCTGCAGTGTCATCTACTCTGTTCCTGCAGACTTTTTTTCTCAAATAATATTTTATTGAACATTTTCAAATATAGCAACCAATGCAAGTGTACAAACAATACAAGAACAATATACATGGATATAAAACTAAGCATCAGGCAAAGCTAATATTATTATTATATAAAGAAAAAGATCTTATAAGACAACCATAACTTTATACATACCTTAACTGAGTTGATATAGAGAGTTCATGCACATCAGCTCGCATAACAGCGGTTAGCTATGTCACTACCCCATGATTATGGCACCATCCCTGTCACTGGCGATGTATTCTTATCACATGCAGGAAATCCTTCCCTCTCTCCAATGGTAAATAAACAGACAATAACACTGCTTCCTGCAACTCCTGCCCTGCTTCAGTCAGTAGCTATACCAATCTGGTGATCTAAGTAATAATCAAGGCACCTTCCCTGTATGCTATATTGTGACCATTTTGGACCTCTTAAGCGCCCTATGAACAAAAGGAACCATTTATTTCTGCCACTTACCAGTGTCAGGGAACACGTGCATGGGAGGTGAAAGGTGTCAGAAGGTTTTCTATTTGTTCCTATCCTTCCGCTGTTGGTTGTTAGGTGCTGTGTAACACCTGCAATTTTCACTTCCCACATGGGTTCAGTCTTCAGCCCACTTGCTATGCTTAGCTGGAGAGTGTTGTTGTTTTTCATATTCTTATCCTGTCTTCTCACATAGGGTAGATAATTGCGACTTAACTTGCTGATGTAGCTACTGCAGTAAGATGTTTTACAACCCTTCTCCTGAAATCAGTAGCCTGACATCACCCACTTATTGCTGACCCCTAATTAATGGGTTCCTGCCTTCATCATTCTCTATTCGAACCTTTATTGTCTGAGTCACAGGTAGTACTCCGTGCTTCTTTACTATGTAACTGTGCCGGATGACTCTCTATATTAGATTCATTGAGGAAAACAGTATTACTTATTCATTTTATTTATTTATTTTACATTTGTTAACTGGGCTAGTCTAGCTGGATATATTTGCATTTTCAGTAGAGGTCCGGGGAGAAAAGCTCTGAAAGTAGCACACACAATTTACAAACAATATTTACACAGAATAAAAAAAGATGAAAGATATGAACGTAATAATAAAGAGAAGTATTACACTAAACAGTGTCAGACAGTATAAGACAAGTCGATATACAGTATAGTACATAGGTAAATTATAGTACAACAGGTTGTTTTAGGATTGCTAGTTACAGTACTGCCCTTAAAGGGATATGCAGCAGAGTTTAGGAAGAAAAAACTGAGAAAAGGAGACAAGAAATGGTGAATCAAAGGACTAGTCGGGGGCTGCAGGGGCATAACCAATGGATCTTCAGGTGCTTTTTGAGGTTTTGTTTAAAGAGAGGCAGGGAGGGAAGTAAAGTTAGTTCTTTAAGTAAAAGGTTCCAGTTTTTACCTACAGTGTTAGAGAACAACGAATCCCCTGCCGAGTTGTTGGACTTAGTTATGGTGGCTAGAAGTTTGCTAGAAGAGTGTAGTGAATTTAGATTTTTGCAGGGAATTATGAGGTTAGAGAGTATAGGAGTGATGTTAGGTTGGTAAAATAGCTTGTGGGCAATGGTGAGTTGAGTACATAACAGATGATTTTGTAGTTCTAACCAGCCTAGTTGCAGTAGATTCAGACAGTGGTGGGTTCTAAAGGGATTGCCAGTAGCAAATTGGGCAGTGCTATTGTAGGAATTAGCTAGTTTGAAAAGATTATTTTTTTTTAGGTTAGCGTATATGGGTGAGGCATATAGAACAGCTGAGATTAAGTGAGAGTGGGCAATTTTGGCTCTGGCTGATGGCGTTAAAAAGGGTTTAATTCTGTATAAGGAGCAAATTTTTTTGTTTACTGATTTTATAGTGTTTATATGGCTATCAAAGTTAAGGTTATTATCAATTGTGATTCCTAACAGTTTAGTGGTAGAGTCTGGGGATATGAGGGTACCATTATTGGAATTCATTGAGAAGTCTACAGAGGAGGACCTACTGGTAGGTACAAAGAGTAGGAGCTTAGTTTTTTTGGCATTTAGAAGGAGGCGTTTCAAGAACCATGTCTCGACAATGTCGAATACCTTCTGAGTTGAAGAATGTAGTTCTGACGGGGAGTTAGCTGAACATATGATTGTTGAATCGTCTGCATATTGTATGCAGGTGGCTTGAGGAATTGTTACATGCAGGTCATTGATGAATAATGAGAAAAGGAGAGGTCCTAGAATAGAGCCCTGAGGGACTCCAAGGGTGACTGACAGGAGCGATGATAGATTATTCTCCCAGAGAACTGCCTGTTGCCTATTGCTGAGGTAGGACTTGAACCACTGGACAGCCAAAGTGTCAAGGGAAAGGGGTAATAGAATGTTAATAAGAAGGGTGTGATTTACCATGTCGAAAGCTTTTGAGAGATCAATAAAGAGTGCAGACGAGAGGATATTATTGTTGTGATTTCTATTGATGGAATCTGTGAAGAATAAGAGGGCAGTAGTGGTACTATGAAATGGCCTAAAGCCATGTTGGCAGTTAGCTAGAATGTTATGTTGAGTAAAATGGTCTAATAGCTGATGGTGAAAGCATTTCTCCATAATTTTTGCTTGGGGTGATAAAAGGGCTATAGGCTGGTAGTTAGAATAATTTTTTGAGTTACCACCTTTGTGTAGGGGGATAATGTGGGAACTTTTCCAGATTTCTGGGATGGTCCCCTCATAAATTACATCTCATTCTTTGGTGTTAAACTACAGTTCTTATCTCTGTGACTATCATGAAAACTAGTTAATGATTTCCTGAAACCTCTTCTGTACTTAGAACATCTTCTCATTTTGTGTGTTTACTAAACAGGCAGAGATTTCACTTTGACAGGTATCTATGTACCTGGGAATGCATTCATAATGGCGAATGGCTGTAACTCTGAATGGCATTACATCAACTCCAAAATGTCAAAATGGATAATGCTGGAAAGCTCAGAACATGTTCTATGCAGGGGGTAAGCCCCCTGTGCCCCAAGCCACCTGCTAACTATATATATATATATATATATATATATATATATATATATATATATATATATATATATATATATATATGGATCTACCTGAGATGGTTGACAAGCCATTTGATCGACACTCATTTGGTCGACAGTTCATTTGGTCGACAAGCAGTTTTATGTGGGGGGCTTTGCCCCCCGACACCTCCCCAGCCCCCCACACCCCCCTAACTATATATATATCAACTCCAGGGTCGCACAACATTGGGGAGGGAGGCAAATCTGCCTGTCGACCAAATGAACTGTCGACCAAATGAGTGTCGATCAAATGGCTTGTCGACCATCTCAGGTAGACCCATTCTGTATGGCTTACGCCACCCCTTGATTTGAGTATACTGTGCCCTTTTTAAGGTTTAGTTTACTGTGCCTCTGTCTAATAGTGACACGGGAGTAATCCCTGGGACAAACCTACGATCTCCCATCCACCTATCGAGATTCTTCTTGAAGAGATTCAGTGAGGTGCTCTGCCTCACATGAACTGGAATTCTATTCCAGAGCGAAGGGAGCCTCTGGGTTATGAACCTGTCCCTCCAGCAAGTTCTATTTATTTCTGTGCTGAGGTTCAAGTCCCTCGAGCATGTGGCTCTAAGGGATTTAGATTTACTGAGGTGGAGCATGTCCATTAATTCTGGATTTGACATAGCTTTGTATGTCAGGCATAGATTGCCTCGAAGTAGGCGGTATGCAACTGAGTAGAGCTGGAGTTTTTTTAACCGAGCAGCATATGGCATATGTTTGAGACCCTTGATCCTCTTGGTGAGATACTTTTGGGGTCTTTCTAATTGCTGCAGGTGTCGGGTAAGATACATCCCAAAAGGGGCATTGTATTCTATGATGGGCCTGATGAGGGATGAATAAAGGGGCACGATTACCTCTCTTGATCTAGATGTGAAACCCTTCGTGATGAGGTGGGCTATGTAGAAGGTCTTTCTAACCACTTTGGCAATGAGGTTTTCAAAGGAGAGATTGCTATCAACTTGGGTCCCCAGGTCCCTAATAACTTTCTCTGTACTTAATGGGTTTCCACCTATGTGGTAATTTGTGGGCACATTGTTTTTGCCAAAGGGTATGACTATACATTTTTTGGCATTTAGCTTTAAACCATGGCGCTGGCACCAGTTATCTGTCTCTGTGAGACCTTCTTGAAGGATGTTTGTGTCAGCTGGAGAGTTGATTATGGCGCCCAGTTTGCAGTCGTCTGCGAACTTGGTGAGCCATAGTCCTCCCACGTTTGCCTGTACCTCGGAAAAGTATATACCGAACAAGAGTGGTCCCAGGACAGAACCCTGTGGGATGCCACTTGTGACTGCTTTCGAGTCTGACATGACTCCAGCAACTCTCACTCTGTGGGTTCTGTCTTTGAGCCAGTTTGCGACCCATCTTGTGACATAGGGATATATATTTAAGCTGGATAGCTTATCTATGATGCCCGAGTGGGGTATTGTGTCAAATGCCTTTGCAATGTCCATATAGGCTGTGTGGACTACCTTCCCTTCATCTATGGCTTTGGTGACTGTTTCGAAGAAGTCAACCAGGTTCAAAAGGCAGGATCTGCCCTTGACAAAGCCGAACTGGGTAGGATCTAGTGTCTGTAGGTCCCCAATCTCTTTGTTTGTGAGCTCCATGATGATCCTCTCCATAGCCTTGCAGACTAAGCTAGTCAGGCTTATGGGTTGATAGTTTCCGGGGTCCGTAGAGGCTCCACCTTTGTGGAGTGGGACCACTGTTGCTGTACGCCATTCTGTGGGCACATATCCTGTAGTGAGGCTGAGATTGTATAGCTGATTTATTTGAGGGATTAGTTCCTCTTGGAGTTCATGTAGGACGCAACCTGGGATGCCATCTGGTCCCATGGAAGCAGTGTTTTTTGCTTTGGAGAGGGCAGCCTTCACCTGAGCATCAGAGATGTTTGGGAGGCAGCCCTCTGATGGGATAGATACTTGCTCTTTTGGGGGGGAGGGGGTGTAGAAGTTTGCACTGAACCTGTCTGCCAGGATATTGGTGATGTCTGTGGGTTCAGTGTATTTTTTGTCATTTAGAATCAACTCAGAACAAGTCTAGGAGTTGCATCCCAGAACATAACTGAAAAAAGCCTTATGATTGTCTTTGGTGTCCTGTGCAATTTTTCTCTCGAAGCTGGCCTTGGAGGATTTTATGAGGGATCGTAATTTTTTGCTAGTACTGATCAGAGATGCCTTCCCTATTAGGGATTTTGCTCTATCATGTAGTAGCTTCCTCCTTCTGTTGTACAGTTTATTTATGGCAGGGGTCCACCAGACTGGATGCCTGCCTTTGGATAATTGGGTCTTGGTTTTGTTTGGGATAGCATGATCCATGCATTCGTGGAGATGTCCGTAGAATGCGTTTATATAGGATTCTGCAGTTTGGGCAGTAGTTTCCACTGGCCCTGGGGCCTTGAAGGATTCCACTTCAGTTTTGAGAAGTGAGAAGTTCGCTTTTGAGAAGTTTTTCACTGTGGTTTTCTGGGCTGGGGGTGGGGTCGGGATGTGGACATCCAGTGAAATTAATTTATGGTCTGATCTTACCAATGAGGATATACTTCTGGTGTGGAGCATAGAGTCCCCATGTTGGTAATGATCAGGTCTAGTATGTTGTCCCCTCTTGTGGGAGTGGTGACTAGTTGTTCCATAGCATTTCAGTTTATAACTTCCAGGAACCTTTGGGCTAAGGTGCTGGGGCTTGAGTAGTGCTCCCAGTCAATGTTTGGGTAGTTGAAGTCACCCAATATAATGGTGTTTGGAGAGATCTTCCTGTTCTCCAATGTTTTCAGGAAAGCCGAGTGGGATTCCTGACTTTGAGAGGGTGGTCTGTAGGATGCTATAAACTGAAAAGCAGTCTTGCCCACTGTTAGTTGCACATGGATGGTCTCCGATACTTCGTGCAATGCCACTAACCTGGAGGTGTGGATATCCTTGATAAATATGGAAACTCCCCCTCCTTTTGTGGTTCGGTCCGGGTTTTGGGGCCGAAAAGCATGATATGAGGTATAGCCTGGTAGTGCTGGGGTGCTCTCTGGAGCCTTGAACCAGGTTTCTGTCACTGCACAGATATCGATGTTCTCCATACTGAGGAGAGCTTTGAGTGCGTGCATCTTGAGGTTAAGACTTCTGGCGTTTAGCAGCATTACCCTTAGTTTCTTGTTCCTTGTGCTGTCTATGGGGGTGGGTTTGACTTTTGAGCCTTGCCTAAAAAAGGCACTATGGGGGTGGCAAGAACCTTTGCCAATATCCGAAAGCCCAGTGGTGACAGGTGCAAGCCGTCCCAAGCGAAGCAATGTGGCTTGTCGAGCATGTCATCCCAGGCTGACAGACACTGGATCCCCTTTGAATGACACCAAAATTTTAGCCAATTGTTAAAATATATCATTTTGTCTTTGTACTGTGGCATCATTCTAGGTGAGGGTAAGATGCTGCTCAAGGTCAGGGTCATACCAGCCTGGGCTACATGATCAGAGAGCTCCTCTATGTCTCTTTTCATGTAGTCCAGGGAGGTACGTCTCAGGTCATTTACACCAGCATGTACAATGACTGAGTCATATTTGTATTTGCTTTGGAGTGACCTGAGTGCTTGCGTTATGTGGCGGATCCTAGCACCCAACAGGCAGCTCACTGTGACCTTCTCTTTATTCAGCCTGGTGAGTATATATGCAGGGTTGACCTTTGGTCAACCAGTTCCCTAGGCAAAAGGGTTTCAAAGGTCCCCCCAACACCATCTGGTACCTCCATCCTGGTCTACCTATATCATCCAGATTATTTTTTTCTTCAGTTTTTCCTGCATTTATTTAACATAGAAAGCATTTCTGTACTACAAAAATAAACAAATAAATACTGGAAAACCACCCATGCTAAAGCAGTGCAGTATTCAGCCACCTAGTTGGCCTATGCCTAAGGCCAGCTATGTATATCTATATATCTATATCTATCTATACATATATATATATATATATATATATATATATATATATATATATATATATATATATATATATATGTATATATACACACCAACTCCATGATTGCTCTACTTTATGGAAAGGAGAAAGCACCAATCCCTGTTGCACTGGAATGTTATTCGAATTTTGAATTTCAATCTTATTTTTTCGCTGATTTAATGCAATTTTGTGTTTTGGCTGTTCAGTGTTATGAATGTAACCCAGGGTCTGAAGTGCACAGCGAATGTAGCTTGAATGAGTACTGAACCAGGAACCCTGCTTATTGCTGCTCTCACGGACAAGATTACAAGTTCCATTTCATTGAATTGATCAAAAAGCGTCAAACATGTTTGGGTTGTACATTTTCACATCACAAAGAGCTTCAGCAAAACCATGTAAACCACAGATTTTTGAAGCACATACATAGTTGTTATTCTTGGAGCATGTACTTTTAGCAAGCAACTCCTTCACAATGTAATGCTAACCAAAAGCCACTTATACTAAAACATCTCAGTAGAGAAGCACAACCCTGCTAGTTACTTTATAAATGAATTGTGCTGTTATGAAATGATGCACTTTCTATTGTTACTGAAGTTCCTTAGTTATGTACCTGTCCAGCTACTATATCCAAATAATAAGTGTATGAAGTGGGGGGCAAACCTTTCTGTAGAAAAGATGTTTGTTCACTTGTTCTTTTTCAGCAATTTTGTGAAAAATTGTGCCGATGTCACATTTTTGGCTTTGTCAGGACTTTCTTTATTCATTTTCATTTGAGTTACTCTTTTTTTATTTTCATTTGAAGTGGTTATGATGGTTTGAGGCTTATTTGCTTGACCAGAATGATGTTATAACCAAAAACCAAACTTTTCATGTCATGTAGGTCACGAGGTATAACCTTAAAAAGACATTCACTCAACTCCTTGCCAAGATTTTTAGATCTTTTGCAATTCAAGGATTTTATGAAATAAACTGCTTTCTACTCAAGAGTTCCTTGATCAGCAAATAGCTGACTTAATATCTTATCTGTTGTATAGCCTTTTTAAGAGATCGGTGGACTTATACAATAATTTAAGTACATATTGTGCTAAAATATAGTAGTTTTAATAGAATGCTTTCATTTAAGGTTTGCATTGATATGATCTGAGTTATCATTAAGGCATTACTACTAAAATTTGTATATAATATTCTTTTCTGTGTAACTGCGGTGGTGGTGCTGCAGTAGCGTTGTTGCCTCACAGTTAGACGTTACCCGTTTGATTCTCAGTTAGAGCGTCTTCTGTGTGGCGACATGCATGAATGGGCGTTCCTTCGTTGAAGGTTGTGTGTTAGGCCCGGCAAGCCAGCACGTAAAAATCTACTGCCAATCATTAGCGGACCGGAGTTCTGCTGTGGCGACCCCTAACTGGGAAAAGCCAAAAGACACAACATTCTTTTCTGTGTAAAAAATATAATAAGGAGAAATATCTTCTGCATTCCTTAGTTCTTTATTTATGTATTGCATTTGTTTATTGAGATGTCAGACTGGGCAGAAAGCTAGCCATTTTCACTGGAGGCCTGGAGAGAAAAGCTCCAGAAAAATAATAATTTTATAAAAGATAAAGTTACTCACCATGATCTTGAAGCACTCCTGCATTTGAAAAATATCCATGTTTGCAAAGTTACTGAAACATGTTTTAAATGAAAAGAGAACACTCCCCTATACGAGGGTTTTTACAGGTTTCATACTTTCAGGCCCAATGATAACTGTGGTGGATTCTCCATATTTGACAGGGAACATATTACCTCCAGCAGATCAATATGGCTTTACAAACTGAGCTCATTTAACAACAGATCATGCTCAGTAGGATTAACTGTCCCATGAACAATCTACTGTCAGCAACATTTATTGCATTTATTTATCCTTTGTTGATCAGGGTAATCCCACTAGGCTAGTACTCTTTTTTCAGAGGAGACCTGAGGTAGTATTTATACTACTAGGGGATATTTGGCCAGGTTATCAGGGAATGTTTCCTACACTTTTTGATATGTGCCATAAGATCTTTTGCATCCAACTGAGCAACCACCAACTCAGGCAGATGAGGCCACATTTTGGTATCTCATCCAAAAGACAACACACTCAGGAGTGCAGGGGCTTTATCGTGCACTGCAGTGTCAGTGGTCCATTGACCAAGTATGGAACTAGAACCCACAACATTCTGCAACAAAGGTAAATGTGCTATCTGCTGCACCACTGACATTGCAATATTCTGAGCGACTTTAATTATCCTTCTACAAACTGGGACATCTATACCTGTAAAGTAGGATAAGCTCAAAAATTCCTAGACTTAATGAACAAACATTCCTTTGAGCAGTTGATAAATTAACCTACTAGAGGGCACAGTATTTTGACACAGTTTTTACAAATACAGCCTCCTCTTGCATTACACTTGCTTTACTCCTCTGGTATCTCCTTCTGCAGAGAATACCAAAAGCTTGTGACCTTCTCCTTTAAACTCTCAAAAACACCCATAGCAAACTCCACTGAATTTAAGGACTACAAACATGCTAACCACAGTCTATTATGTGACAAAATATCACAATTCTCAGTTGATTGCACCTTCTCAGACTTTACTACAGTGGCAAGCATCAGTATGGAATTTGCATCCATTTATCAAAATGCATAGAACTAGCAGGCCCTACCAGAATCAAGATCATTTAATTGAGTAGTTCTGATGCTGTTTATTTTGCAGATGTGCAAAAGGATCATCAAAACAGGGTCCAGGAATTCCTTGTATGCTAGGCAAAGATCACCTTTGAGAAGTTTGTTTGCTACTGAGTAAAGAGACAGAGCTTTGAGGTGATCAGAGTAGGACATTGTGTTTACTGCCTGTATTCTTTTTGTAAGAAACGATTGTGAACATTCTAGTTGCTGCATGTGTCTGGTCAGGGACATACCAAAGGGGGCATTATTATAGTATCATAGGAGGTTACTAGACTAATGGCCCCAGGGCCCTTACTAGTCTAGCCAAGCTCAACCTGTGTTCCCAAGGGTGTCTGGTTCAAGTGGACACTAAAATTGGCAGTTATTAACCCTGTCCGAGAGGTACATAGGTGGAACCCCACGGTAAATTTCTGGTTACCTATCCAATCGTCAGAACTACAGTATACTCTCTGATAGGTCTGATGAGGGCTGAGCACAGTGGTACAATGATCTCTATGGACTTAGATGCCATAAATCTTGTTTATAAATTGAGCAACATAGAAGGATTTTCTTAATACCTTGGACATATATCGGTCGAATGCTATGCTACTATCTACATGAGTTTCCAGATCCCTGACTCATGAATAAATGCTAGACCTCAATGAAGGGTATTTTCATCTTGGAGGGATTCAAAGACTGCTGCCAGTTTGCACTCATCAATGAACATCGTTAGTCAGAGGTCGTTGACACTGGTTTGGACATCCAAGCAGTAGATGCCAAAGAAGAGTGGGCATAGCACAGAGCCCTGTGGGGCTCCATTAGTGACTGGTCTGTTTGTGCAGGGGCTGTCATGAAAGGAAATACTGCCAGCACAACTATCTGAAATTTTATAAATAATTACATGCCATTTGTGAATATCAACA
The DNA here is from genome assembly GCF_019279795.1 of Protopterus annectens. Lineage (NCBI taxonomy): Eukaryota > Metazoa > Chordata > Ceratodontiformes > Protopteridae > Protopterus > Protopterus annectens. The sequence goes on from NC_056726.1 coordinate 1,468,886,159, forward strand.
AGATTTATATAAGATGCTTGTGTTACAACTGTATTAGAACTGTATGTCATGTGGATATCAAACTGGTCTGTATAGGCATGTGTGTTAGAAAGGTATTTTATAAAGTGCTTGTGCTTAAAATGTAACCACAGTGTGCCCTGCTGGAAGAGAACATAAATGTACATGCACTATTGTAATTGTTTAAATGTATATATGTTAATAGTGGAAACTGGAATACAGGAGGTTATCTTCAGAAAAATAACTGAAATTAAATTATTTTGTTGGCTAGGCTGGAGACATAATGTCTGTACTAGGGAGCTTTCTATATTGTCTTCAGAGTGAAATAATTGCTACCTTTGAAAGTATGAAGGAATGCAATTGTTTTATGACTTCAAGTATCTGCCAAAGATCTGAGGTCTATATATTTTCACAGGTAGATGGTAAATACTGCCAGATTCCATCAGTGGGAGTTTCACCTGGGATAGAATCAGATGACAAAAAATGATGCCATTCTGCAAGCTATCCCAGCAATAATATTTGGGATATTAATTCAAAAAGTCTCTTAGTGAGCCAGGGCATTCAGTATTCTGCCTTGGACCTGACAAGTACTATTCAACACATCTGCATTGCTATGATGAAGTAAGTTAATAGGGAATAGTATAATTCTCTCAGATATAGTCAGTAATATAGCAAAGCTTAGTTTAGTTATTTTTTTTATTTATTTGAGACTGTCCTGCAATGTTGTTTTAAATATTTCCTGTGATTTTGAACTCTGATGTCACTGCGAATATATACGGAGTATTTTCTTCTTCTTTTATTATTTATTTTAAAATATATTTAACCCTTTCATTGTGGCTGATCAGTGTAGAGATATTTAAGTTTTGAGAGTACTTGCATATTTATTTGGTGACACTGTGTGAGCCACTCCTAATAGCCTTGCCCTTTGTCAAACTACCATTTGTATTAATACTAACATTACACAGTAAGATTGGACACCCTTTGTTAAGGGCCTTAAAATAGCTGATAAGAGTTGGCTGGTGGCAGTGAAAACTACCTTATAGTCAGGGCAAAAAAGGTATAGCTAGTAAAACTGTGACAGCCTTTCCCAGGTGTGTGTGTGTGTGTGTGTGTGTGTGTGTGTGTGTGTGTGTGTGTGTGTGTGGGTGTGTGTGTGTGTGTGCGTGTGTGTAAATCAAATCTCAATGATTGTGTGTGTCAGCTACTTTTGCAGGGACATGAAGCACTGGTTGGAAAGAGCGGGTGCTGGAGGTCTTGGCTTGGCTACTCAGCTATGATCTCAAGTATATAGCTGTGCCAGTGGGGAGTCTTATTGGGGATCTGGAGAAAGAGGGAGAAACCAGCAACAGACTGACTGTAATGTCTGTGTGCTCTTAAGGGAAATTGCACTTTTTGCAGAGAGCTGCATCTGGAAATACTGTGTGTGCACCTGTCATCCTCTCAATGTACACCCCCCCCCACTGGTGCTAGTGGTAAGGATTGAGGCTCTTTGATTACTGGTCCAGTGGTGAGTCATCACATTTATTGGTTGTCAGTGGTGGGATCTCCACATATTGGGATTCAGTGGTGTGGATATGTAACTCCTGTAGCCTGTAAACAGTGGTCCCTAAAGAAGGTGTTTGTACTCTCAAGCAGCCACATGGTAGACATTCAGAGTTTCATATCACAATAGTTTCATTTATTTTGTGTTAGCTTAGTGAGTCAGGGAGAGCAGGCAAGGATGTCAGCAGAGGAGTATGGCAAGTGGACAAGGAGCCAGTTGGCTGAGATGTGCCAAGACAAAGGACTGGTGCATGCCAATCTGACTAAAGCAGAAATGATTGTAGCCTTAACTACAGCTGCATCACAGACCAGCAACCAGGAGGACAACCAGACTGGCCTTGGGGATGTACAACTCTCAGAAAATGGACAGTTCAGCTTTGCCTCAGAGGGTTAAAAATCCATCCGGAGTTAAAGAGACTTTTACTGGAGATGAAACATTTGGAAATGGAATCAGTAGAGAGACTACAGCATTTGGAGGTCGAAGCAGAATCAGCAGAGAGCCTGAGACATCTGGAAGCTGAAGAAAATGGGAAGCAGAGGCAACATGAAAAGGAAATGCTGACTCTTCACCAGGGTCATTGAGGTAATGGGGAAGGGAGTAACCGGACCCCAGAAGGAATAAAGGTCAGTAAATTTCTTCCACAATTTACAAAGGGTGATATATTTGATAGTTTTATTCATATGTTTCAAAGGGTATGTAAACAGTATAATGTTGACCAAGGGCTCTGGGAATGGTTCCTGACCCCATTACTCCATGGTAAAGCTGTAACTGCTGTTTCAAAATTGTCTGATACTGATTGCTTAAATTATAATACAGTTAAAAAACAAATATTAAAGTATTTTAAGTTAACAACTGAAGCTTATAGAAAAAAAACTTTTGTGAGCATGGAAACAAGGGAGATGAAAGTGTTTGCCAATATATTGCTGAACTAAGCACTTATTTTCATAGATGGGTGAGTGGGTATCAGGCCACCGATTTTGAAGGGCTGGCAGATGTTTTGGTGAGGGAACAAGTCCTTAGCACTTTGCCTGAGGACAAGATAATCTGGTTGGCAGATAGGGAATGCAGGACCACAGATGAGCTGGGGAAAAAGGGAGACTTATACCTAACAATATGACATCATTCCACAGGAAAGGGATTCTCAGTGCTGCACATGGGTCTAAGGAAACCCATGGTGGGCAGCCTAAACTGCCCCAACAGAGTCTGCCAGTAACAGGGGAAGACACCAGTTCAGGTACATGGCCAGGATCAAGGGTTAAATGTTCTAAATGTAACCAGTGGGGTCATGTGGCACATAGAGGTCCACAGAGGCAAGCTGGGGAGCAAAACATGGGAGAGCCAGTAAGTGGACATGATGGAATGCCAGTGGTAAGTTGTCTGCAGAGAACAACAATACCAAACTACCACAAGAGATTATATCCTATCTATGTAGATGGGAAACAGGCCACTGCTAAGAGAGGCACAGCCTTTGATCTAATCATTGGGAAGCCTACAATGGTTAAAGAGGAGCACTACTTTCTTGGGCAGTCTACTCCAGTCAGAGCTTTAGGAGGGACCCCATTCCAAATACCTTTGGCTAGAGTTCACCTTGACTGGAAGAGTGGTTAAGGAAGCAAACAATTAGGTTTGTTTGAGGATATTCCAGCAGATGTCCTGATAGGGAATGATTTTGATAATGCAGTACCTTGTGTGCATGCAGTTACAAACAGTCAGGCTTGGAGACAAGCATTTGAGTCTAGTAGCCTGGGGGGGCCCAGACAGACTGCACACTTAAAGCCAGGAATGGTGAGGTTGCTATTTCAGGGAGGGAGCTGCCCTGTAGCAGTGAGTCTGAAGGTGAGCCACAGCTGCTTGTGGGTACTGATGTTCCCTTGGACAGAGGGATTTTAAGTGCAGAGGTGAGGAGCAGTACCCAGGCTGACAGTGAGGCAATGCTGTCAGAGCATAATAGACTACCTGTGGAAGGGTAACTGAGAAGGGTTACAAACAGAAAGTTGAAACAGACTCAGCTCTCAGACCCTACATTACAAGGCTTGAGGGAGGTAGCCAGGGAGGCACGTGATTCTCAAGGAAAAGAAGAATCTGTATACTGGGACAAAGGGTTATTGTATAGAGAGTGGACCCCTGAGGGCGGGATGGAAGATGAGGTAATACAGCAGTTGGTAGTGCCCAACGACTACCATCTGGCATTTCTAGCTATAGCCCATGATATTCCCTCTGCAGGTCATATGGTTATAAACCAAGAGACGTATTATGCAGCACTTCTATTGGCTTGGGATTTCCAGGGATGTAATAGGGTACTGCAGGACCTGTGAGCAGTGCCGAAAAGTAGGCAAAGTAGAAGACAAGGTCTAAGCTCCTTTGATGCCTTTGCCTGTGATTTAGGAGCCATTTCAGAGGGTAGCCATGGCTATTGTGGGGCTTGTGAGTACCCCAAGGTCCACAGGAAAGAAGTATATCCTAGTGGTAGTAGATTTTGGAACCAGATACCCTGAGGCAGTAGCTCTATCCTTTATTGAGGCAGAAAAGTTGCCAAATGCTTTGCTAGAGATTTTCAGCAGAGTAGGTTTTCCAAAAAGAATACAGATTGACAGAGGTGCCAGTTTCATGTCAGACCTCCTGGCTTGTCTGTGGAAGCACTGTGGGGTAAAGCACCTCAAGACCATCCCCTACCATCCTCAGACTAATAGTCTGCTGTTGAGGTTAAACTCTACACTAAAAATCATGCTATGGGCATTTGCAGTCCAGTTTAAGATGGAGTGGGACAATTATTTGCCCCATCTGTTGTTTGCTTACAGAGAGGTGCCCCAGCAATCCACAGGTTTTTCTCCTTTTGAGTTGCTGTATGGGCATTGGATGATTGGGGCCTCTAGATTTAATTCATGATGAGTGGGAGGGTGAGTGTGAATCCCACAAGGAGTCTGTTGTGGCATATGTCCTAAACCTCAGGACAAAACTCAGGTAACTCATGGGCTTGGCTTGGGATAACCTGGCAGGAGCCCAACAGCAGAAAAAGGTCTGGTATGACAGGAATGTTTGAGCTAGACAGCATTCTGTATGGCAGCAGGTTATGGTTCTCATTCCTGTCAGACACAACAAGCTGCACGCAGCTTGGGAGGGACTCCTCAAAGTGGTAAGGAAGGTTAATCATTTTAACTACCTGGTCGAACTGCTAGGCAGGGGGCAAGGGCACAAATGTACCATGTTAACATGATGAAACCATACCATGATAGAGAGGCCCTGGTGCTAAGTATTTGCAGTAGGAGGCAGGAGGAGTCTAAGGGAGATCTATGACTATAGGAAGCCAGCCAGCAAAATCCTAAGTTACTAAGGTGGAGCTTAGGGTTGCAGGCATATGATATGACAGTGCAGCACTGTACTGGGGTCAGCAATGCCAAGGCAGCTGGGGTCTAAAGACAGGGTAGGGTTAATGCATTCCTAGATACTCCCATCCCTCTTAAGCAATGTTTCTCAAGGGTCACTTGAAAAACTAGCTTGAGTCTTCGAAGGTGAAAATAAGTGTCAAGAAAGGAGATACTACCAGCACAGCTATCTGGAATTTTAAAATAATTATATGTCATTTGTGAATATCAACATGATTTATATAAGATGCTTGTGATACAACTGTATTAGAACTATATGTCATGTGTATATCAAACTGGTCTGTACAGACGTGTGTTAGGAAGGTATTTTATAAAGTCCTTGTGCTTAAAATGTAACCACAGTGTGCCCTGCTGGAAGAGAACAGAAATGTGCATGGCACTATTGTAACTGTTTAAATGTATATATTTTAACAGTGGAAACTGGAATACAGGAGGTTAACTGCAGAAAAATAGCTGAAATTAAATGACTTTACAGACTAGGCTGGAGACATAATGTATGTACTAGAGAGCTTTCTATATTGTCTTTAGAGTGAACTAATTACTATCTCTGAAAGTGTGAAGGAATGTAATTCTTGTATGACTTCCAACATCTGCCGAATATCTGAAGTCTATGTATTTTCACAGGTAGATGGTAAATACTGCCAGGTTCCAGCAGTGGGGGTTTCACCTGGGATAGAGTCTGATGGCAAGAAATGATGTCATTCTGCAAGCTATCCCAGCAGTAATATTTGAGATGTTTATTCAAAAGGTCTCTGGGTAGGTATGGTGTTAAGGAAAGGAATGCAGAAGGTCACATGGTAGTGGATTTTGCAAAAAGGATGGACTTGGCTATGGTGAATACATATTTTAACAAGGGGGGCATAGGGTGACATACAAGAGTGGATGGAGATGCACACAGTTGGATTTTATCCTATGCTGGAGGGCCAGTTTGAAGGAGATTGGAGACTGTAAAGTGGTGATGAGGGAAAGTGTAGTTAGGCAGCATAGAATGGTGATCTGTAGAATGAGGTTGGTGATTAAGAAGAGGAGGAGGAGTGTGAGGGCAGTACCAAGGATCAAATGGTGGAAATTGAAAAAGGGTGATTGTGAGGTGGAGTTCAGAGAAGAATTAAGATGGGCATTGGGTGGCAGTGAAGAGTTACTGAACAGTTGGGTAACTACAGCAGCGCTAGTAAGGGAGACTGCTAGAAAGGTGCTTGGTGTGACATCTGGACAGAGGAAGGAGGACAAGGAGAACTGGTGGTGGAATGAGGACGTACAGGTGAGTATACAGAGAAAGAGGTTGGTGAAGAAGAACTGGGATTGTCAGAGAGATGAAGAAAGTAGACAGGAGTATAAGGAGATGAGGTGCATGGCAAAGACAGAGGTGGCAAAGGCTAAGGATAAGGTGTATGGAGAGTTGTATGAAAAGATGGACACTAAGGAGGTAGAAAAGGACCTGTACAGATTGACTAGACAGAAAGACCGAGCTAGGAAAGATGTGCAGCAGGTAAGAGTGATAAAGGATAATGATGGAAACGTACTCAGACATGAGGAGAGTGTGCTGTACAGATGGAAAGAGTACTTTGAGGGGCTGATGAATGAAGAGAATGAGAGAGAGAGAAGGCTGGATGATGTGGGGATAGTGAATCAGGAAATGCAACGGATTAGCAGGGAGGAAGTAAGGATAGCAATGAAGAGGATGAAGAATGGAAAGGCTGTTGGTCCAGATTACATACCTGTGGAAGCTTGGAAGTGTTTAGGAGAAATGGCAGTGGAATTTTTAACCAGATTGTTTAATGAAATCTTGGAAAGTGAGAGGATACCTGAGGAGGGGAGAAGAAGTGCTTTGTTACCGATTTTTAAAAATAAGGGTGATGTGCAGAGCTGTACTAACTAAAGAGGAATAAAACTGATCAGTCACAGCATAAAGTTATGGGAAAGAGTAGTGGAAGCTAGGTTAAGAAGGGAAGTGATGATTAGTGATCAGCAGTATGGTTTCATGCCAGGAAAGAGCACTACAGATTTGATGTTTGCTCTGAGTCTGTTGATGGAGAACAGCAGAGAAGGTAAGGAGTTGCATTGTGTCTTTGTGGACTTAGAGAAAGCATATGACAGGGTGCCTAGAGAGGAGTTGTGGTATTGTATGAGGAAGTCGGGAGTGTCAGAGAAGTATGTAAGAGTGGTACAGGATATGAACAAGGGTAGTGTGACAATGGTGAGGTCTGCATTGGGAGTGACGTTTAAGGTGGCGGCGGGATTACATCAAGGATCAGCTCTGAGCCCTTTCTTATTTGCAGTGGTGATGGACAGGTTGACAGATGAGATCAGACAGGAATCCCCGTGGACTATGATGTTTGCAGATGATATTGTGATATGTAGTGAGAGTAGGGAACAGGTTGTGGATACCCTGGAGAGGTGGAGATATGCTCTAGAGAGGAGAGAAATGAAGGTGTGCAGGACTAAGACAGAATCTATGTGTGTGAATGAGAGGGAGGATAGAGGAATGGTGAGGATGCAGGGAGTAGAGTTGTCAAAGGTGGATGAGTTGAAATACTTGGGATCAACAGTTCAGAGTGTAGAATATGAACAGCCAAAGCATGTGTTTCAAGGGAATTGAGTATGTGACAGTTTGTATGAACTGAGATGTACTGAGTATTGTTAACTCTGAACTGTGAACAATGGAAAAATACTGAACAAGCTAGATTCTGCCATGACTCGGATCTGAATTAAGAGCAAGCTGCAGCAGCTGAGAACTGAACGAAATACTGCTAAAAGTGCCCACAACAGATTTTTCTGTTTCTGTGGTATTTCATTTTTCTTTCCCTGTCTGCCTTCTAAAGTTTTATGAACAATTTTTTTTTTTCTGACAAAGTTATGATTTCTCTCCTTCAGTCGTTTTAAGGTAAGTGGCATGCATTTCTTTTCTGCTTTGAATACGCAGTATGAGAGTGGGGTTAATCTGGAAAATAAACTGGCATCATACGTATGAAAGGAGGAATGAGAGCAGGGTAAAAAGATGTTTTTATAACGTCTTAGCTAGACCTGTGTTAAACAGGTATAGCTTATTGTATGAGAGCGGGGTAAAAAGACGTTTTTATAATGTCTTAGCTAGACCTGTGTTAAACAGGTATAGCTTATTGTATGAGAGTGGGGTAAAAAGACGTTTTTATAACATCTTAGCTAGACCTGTGTCAAACAGGTATAGCTTCTTGTATGAGAGTGGGGTAATAAGACATTTTTATAACGCCTTAGCTAAACCTGTGTCAAACAGGTATAGCATCTTGTATGAGAGTGGGGTAACAAGACATTTTCATAATGCCTTAGCTAAACTTGTGGTAAACAGGTATAGCTAATCGAGTGATAGTGGGGTACTGAGTGAAAATGGGAGTGAGTGCGGGAAAAATAAATGAGCCAGAAAAAGGTACACCAGCTGGTTATATGTTTTATAGGGTGTCCCAGGACAGTTGTATGTTTTTAGATCAGTGGATCGCCCTTACTAAGGATGACGGCGATCTTGCTTTTCCGGAAAATGGCAGTTTTAATAAAGATGTTCTGACTAATTTACGAAAAAATTTTAAAAAAGAAAGGAAAAATACCAGGGTCGTGCTGGGCAGCTTTTAATGATTGGATGTGTGAGGCAAAAGAACGGGAAAAAGATTCAGTCATTAGTAGTCTTAAGGATAGTCAACAAAAGTTAAAATAGCAGATAAAGATACTGCGACAAACTACTAAGAATCTAGACATAGCTAATGGTAAACATTTAAAAGAACCACCCTTTAAGGGATTATATCCAGTGCAAGAATTAAATAAACTACAGATACCAGAATCATCTGAAGATGATAATCCATGGTTCCCCCCACCCCCTACTGCTCCTCCACCGCAATATCAACCTTCACAACTACAGGATGGAACTGTTAGTTCTACAATACTGAGTGAAGGCCGGCGGATGGAAGAGCAAATCATTCAGGACCCCAGATGGGGAGATCAGGTGACAGGAGGCCAGCCTAGTCGCCTGACTATAGAACAACCCCACCAAATAGATACAGGCAAATCATCCCCTAGAGTGACCCGCTCTAAGATTAAGAAACAGCACAAAAGAAAAGTGCAAATGCTTTTTAACCCTAGGTCCAGTCAGCCGAAAATACCTCAAAATAGGAAAATGGTTTACTCACACAAGGGTAAATATTATAAGCAATGCCCAATTGTGGTTAAGGATAAGGATGGTTACATTAATCCAGATAAATCTCATCAAAGCTTCACTTCCGATTTGAGCACAAGCTCGTCAGATGAAGAAGGAGTATTTCCACTGAGGGAGGTTCCAAATCCAGCACATGCCAGAGATGCGGAACAACCGGCTACTGTCGTCATACCTAGGGTGTGGTCGGCAGTTGATTTTCAAGCTATTACCAAATCACTTCCACCCATTCGTAATAACCCAGTAAAGTTTCAAAGCGTATTAGCAGGACACATATTTTTACAAAATCCTAGTATAGAAGAAGTTAAAGCTGTCCTCCAATACGCTATTCCAGCTGATCTGATGAAACGTATATGGGATCATGCTAATGTCCCCACCCCAATACCAAAACATAACACACAAGGGGAAAACGGTTTTGAAGCAGTTAGACAACGAATTGTTGATGCTATTATCGTCATAGTGCCACCTACCCCAAATTGGTCTAAGATTAAATCAGTCTTACAAAGAGAAGACGAACCTATAGATGAATATTTACAACAACTTACTCATGCCTTTGAGGCATACTCCGGATACCCAGAGCTCACCTAAGGGCCAGCACAGAGCAGGCTGTCAGCTGCTTTTGGGGATGGGGTACGCCCTCAAGTGAGAGATAAATTAAAAGAAGTATGTTTGAATTGGCCCAGTCTGGGCCTGCATGAGTTAGTCCAGCAAGTACAATACCTATTTGACCATTTGGCTAAAGAAAATAAGGATTTACAGAAAAATTAGTACAAGTACAAATTCAAATGTGTAACGCTCTGGGCCAACCCGGTCATCGAGGTAGAGGATGAGGGCGGGGACGGGGGAGGGGTAGAGGTCACAGTCCAGCTACTCACAATAAACAAAACTATCAAGGTACACAACCCACCCAAACCCAGAATCCAAGTAATCAGAATGAATGTTTCAATTGTGGCCAGACAGGCCATTGGAAAAATGAGTGTCCATATTTGGCAGAGCAACCTACACCATACACTGAGGCGCCACAACAATGGAATTCTAACTGGACGCCAAACCCTCGACAACAACCACAATGAAGGTTCCCTGAACAGAAACAACAGCAGATGTACCCCTTCCTTCCTATGGATCAGGACGGGCTACATGTTATGTTACTAGTTAAAAACAAACCATATCCATTTTTGATTGATACCGGAGCAACTAAATCTATGCTAACTAGCAGAACAGCCATGAATATTACACTTTCTAATAAAGTGACTAAAGGAGTAGGTGTTTCCGGTATACCTATCTATAACTTTGGGACCGTTGCAGGATAATCATGCCTTTTTAGTAGGACCATCGGCACCTTTAAATTTATTAGGATGAGACTTATTGTGCAAAATGGGGGCCACCATCTTTTGCACAGCTGATGGAGTCTATCTCCAAGTAACTTCAGAACAACAGGACACTACTATAGCAGCCTTGCATGATACTGTCACATTGCAATCAAAGTGTATTCAGTCAGATTCTAACAGAAATGAAGATTTACACTCCCTGCCCTCTTGCTTGTGGACAACTCATGATAATGATGTAGGATTTTTGACTTCAGCTATCCCTGTAAAAATAACTCTAAAACCTGGAGCAAAGTTGCCGCGAGCACCACAGTACTCTCTGACGGCTGAGGCTATTTCTGGTATAGCACCTGTTATTTCTGCACTAGCACAGCAAGGGATAATAGTACCCACCACAAGCCCTTGTAATACTCCAATATTACCAGTAAAGAAACCTGGTAAACAAGCTTACAGATTTGTACAAGATCTACGGGAAGTTAACAAAGCAGTTATGCCTGTCTTCCCAATTGTGCCAAACCCTGCCACTATTTTAAGTTGTATCCCACCTACAACTAAATGTTTTACAGTAATAGATATTTCATCAGCGTTTTTCTCTATCCCAATACATTCTGATAGTCAATATTTGTTTGCTTTTACCATCAAAGGACAACAGTATAATTTTTCAAACTGTGTGTGGACTAATATTGCTACATACTCAAGTGTGCCAGCTTGCACTGCATGTGAATTGTTTTTACTACTGTTTTTGCTACTTTTCTGAAAAAAAAAAAAATCTGCTTTTACTGTATTTATGTTTCTTCCTACTTTATTTTGCTTTTGCGTCATCTTAAAAGTACTCAATTGTATTTATTACTGCTTGGTGTATCTCATTCTAAGCCTTTTAGTTTAAGCACTTGGGCTTCAGACCAGTTGTTTTACATTAAGGTTTGTGCTCTGCACTGTGGTGGCAGAACAGGTAGCTTACATCCTTCTTAGTTAGGAACTGCTGATTGAGGGCTCAGTGTCTGTTATTCTAAAAGTTTATTAATTCTGGTTTAAGCACTTGGGCTTCAGGCCAGTTATTTTACATTAAAAGGGTTCGTGGTATGCACTCTTGTGAGAGGAGAGGCTGGACTCTGCCCTTCTGAGCTGGGAATTTCTGGTTAAAGGCTTATAGAGCCTGCATATTTGAACTGCTTTTTACTGAATTTGGTACACCTTGTTTGCTGTAGCATAGACTAGATCCAGGCCTGCTGAATCTAGCTTTGTTTGTATAACTTGAGCACTAATCCAGGCATTCTTTAAAGTATTCAATTGCATTTATTACTGCTTGGTAGTAACTTGATTAAAGTGTAGCTATCATTCTAAGTCTTTTGGATTAAGCACTTGGGCTTCAGGCCAGTTGTTTTACATTAGGAAGGTTTGTGGCCTGCACTGTGGTGGCAGGACAGGTAGCTTACATCCTTCTAAGTTGGGAACTGCTGACTGAGGGCTCAGTGTCTGTTATTCTAAAAGTGTATTAGTTCTGGTTTAAGCACTTGGGCTTCAGGCCAGTTAATTTACATTAAGAATGTTCGTAGTCTGCACTCTTGTGGGAGGAGAGGCTGGACTCTGCCCTTCTGGTTAAAGGCTTATAGTGCCTGCATATTTGAACTGTTTCTTACTGAAATTGGTACACCTTGTTTGCTGTAGCATAGACTAGATCCAGGCCTTCTGAATCTAGCTTTGATTGTATGCTTGCTGTTTGTTTGCTTGTTATTTCCCTGAAACTCTAATTCCACCTAAAATGCCGCTTTTCAGTGCTTCTGTGGATCCCTAGTGATATCTGCATTGCTTACTGCACTTATTTCCTTATTTCACTTGAAAGAAAGTTACTGTTTGTCATTTTTGCATTTAAGTTACCTGTAACATATTGCATTTAAGTTACCTGGCACTTGCTCACTAAAGCAATTATATAAGTCAGCACTAAAAAATTTAAAGCACTACACCCTCACAAACTCCCCATGAGTACCTTGTTCCCCATTAGCCCTTTTTTTCAATTATAAAGGAATTCCCAATACTATTCTAGCATGTCCAAAGGTCAGTTGTCAATCTCCTCTCCGGTCCAGCTGGTGAATCTGGGAATCTTGAGGCAATGTTACAACTGCCTCATGTACACAGACAACCCTCTCCTCCTCCCAACAAATTCCAACACATGTGAGAAATGCAACCATATAGCCATACTGGAGGCTAAGCTCTCTCAAGTCAGTACTGACAAAACAAGTCAGGAGGAGAAGGAAACCACACTCACTACAATTCCAGTCTCACATAGACCTACCACGACAGCAAACCAAACACATAAACACACAAAAACATACTTGGAGGCTCTAAATAAAAATCTGCCTAAGCAGCAGAGACCTCCAAAGCAGACACCCAAGCAACCGCTACCCCAAAACAAAACACATGCAACACATAGCTCACAAAGCCAGTGTGACGAACAGTCACAGCCCTTAAGGCTAAACAACACACCTGATACACTTGTAATAGGTGACTCTATCATCAGGCACACTGACGTCCCTCTCACCAGGCTGAACAAGGAGAAGGTCAAGGTGAGCTGCCTGTCGAGTGCTAGGATCCGCCACATAACACAAGCACTCAGGTCACTCCAAGGCAAGTACAAATATGACTCAGTCATTGTCCATGCTGGTGTGAATGACCTGAGACATACCTCCCTGGACTACATGAAAAGAGACATAGAGGAGCTGTCTGAGCATGTAGCCCAGGCCGGTATGGCCCTGACCTTGAGTAGCATCTTACCCTCACCAAGAATGATGCCACAATATGAAGACAAGATTATCAATTTCAACAATTGGCTTACATATTGGTGTCATTCAAAGGGGATCCAATGCCTGTCAGCCTGGGATGACATGCTCGACAAGCCACGATGCTTCGCTAGGGACGGCTTGCACCTGTCATCCCTGGGCTTTCGGATATTGGCAAAGGCTCTTGCTACCCCCATAGTGCCTTTTTTAGGCAAGGCTAAAAAGACAAACCTACCTCCATAGGTATCACAAGGGATAAGAAACTAAGAGTAATGCTACTCAATGCCAGAAGTCTAAACCTCAAGATGCACACACTCGAAACTCTCCTTAGCATAGAGAACATTGATATCTGTGCAGTAACAGAAACCTGCTTCAAGGCTCCCGAGAGCACCCTAGCACTACCAGGTTATACCTCATACCATGCTTTTCAGCCCCAAAACTTGGACCGAACCACAAAAGGAGGGGGAGTATCAATATTCGTCAAAGATACCCACACCTCCAGGTTGGTGGCACAGCACGAAGCATCAGAGACTATCCATGTGCAACTAATAGTGGATAAAACTGCCTTCCAGTTTATAGCCTGCTACAGACCACCCTCCCAAACCCAGAAACCCCACTCGGCCTTCCTGAGAACACTGGAAAATATGAAGATCTCTCCAAACACCATTATATTGGATGACTTCAACTACCCAAACATAGAATGTGAGCATTACTCTAGCTCCAACACCCTAGCCCAAAGGGTCCTAGAATTTATAAACTCAAATGCTATGGAACAACTTGTTACCACTCCCACAAGAGGGGAAAACATACTGGACCTGATCATCACCAACATGTGGACTCTATGCTCCAGACCAGAAGTGTATCCCTCATTGGTAAGATCAGACCATAAACTAATCTCACTGGGATATTCACATCCCGACTCCACCCCCTGCCCTCTAAACCACAGTGAAAAACTTCTCTAAAGCAAATTTCACACTCCTCAAAACTGAGGTGGAATCCTTCAAAGCCCCCGGGCCTGTGGAAAATATGTCCCAGACTGCAGAATCCTTTATAAACACATTCTATGAACACCTTCAGGAATGCATGGATCATGCAATCCCAAATAAAACCAAGACCAAATCCTCCAAAGGCAGACGTCCTGTCTGGTGGACCCCAGCCATAAACAAACTTTACAATAGAAGGAGGAAGCTACTACATGATAGAGGAAAATCCCAAAAAGGGAAGGCATCCTGATCAGTATTAGCAAAAAACTACAGACACTCATAAAATTGTCTAAGGCCAGCTTTGAGAGAAAAATTGCACAGGACACTAAGGATAATCACAAGGCTTTCTTTAGTTATGTTAGGAACCTGGGTGGGAATTCCCAGATATGCTTAGAATTAGTCCAAAATGACAAAAAATACACTGAACCCACAGACATTGCCAACATCCTAGCTGACAGGTTCAGCGCAAACTGCCCCCTCCCCACCAAAGGGCAAATATCTATCCCAGCAGAGTGCTGCCGACCTGACATCTCAGATGCTCAGGTAAGAGCTGCCCTCTCCAAAGCAAAAAACACAGCATCAATGGGACCAGACGGTGTCCCGGGCTGCGTCCTACATGAACTCCAAGAAGAGCTAAACCCAAACATAAAACTACTGTTCAATCTCAGCCTTACTACAGGATATGTACCCAAAGAGTGGCGTACAGCAACAGTGGTCCCTCTCCAAAAAGGTGGTGCCTCAACGGATCCTAGAAACTATCGCCCCATAAGCCTGACTAGCTTGGTCTGCAAACCTATGGAAAGGATCATCATGGACCTCATAAATAAAGATATTGGGGACCTACAGACACAGGATCCTACCCAGTTCGGCTTTGTTAAGGGCAGATCCTGCCTCTTAAACCTGGTTGATTTCTTTGAAACAGTCACCAAGGCCATTGACGAGGGGAAGGTGGTCCACACAGCCTACCTGGACCTCACAAAAGCCTTTGCTACAATACCCCACTCGGACATTATAGATAAGCTCACCAGTTTAAATATAAACCCCTATGTCACTAGATGGGTTGCAAACTGGCTCAAGGACAGAACCCACATGGTTAGAATTGCTGGAGCCATGTCAGACTCCAAACCAGTTACAAGTGGCATCCCACAAGGCTCAGTCCTAGGACCTCTCTTGTTCTGTATATATTTCTCGGAGGTACAGGCCAACACAGAAGGACTGTGGCTGACCAAGTTCGCAGATGACTGCAAACTGGGTGCCATAATCGACTCTCCAGCCGACACAAGCATCCTCCAAAAGGGCCTCATAAAACAGACAACTGGTGCCAGAGCCATGGCCTCAAGCTAAATGCCAAAAAGTGTATAGTCATCCCCTTTGGCAAAAACAAAGTGCCCACAAATTACCACATAGGTGGTAATCCATTAAGTACAGAAGAAGTAATTAGGGACCTGGGGACCCAAGTTGATAGCAGTCTCTCATTTGACAACAACATGGCCAAAGTGGTTAGAAAAACATTTTATATAGCCCACCTAATCATGAAGGGATTCACATCTATCAGGGGAGGTCATCGTGCCTCTTTACTCATCCCTCATCAGGCCCATAATTGAGTACAATGCCCCTTTTGGGATGTACCTTACCAGACACCTGCAGCAACTGGAAAAACCCCAAAAGTACCTCACTAAGAGGATCAAAGGGCTCAAACAGATGCCATATGCTGCCCGGTTAAAGAAACTCCAGCTCTACCCAGTGGCATACCGCCTGCTCAGAGGTGATCTATGCCTGACGTATAAAGCCATGTCCAATCCGGAATTAATGGACATGCTGAACCTCAGAAAATCCAAATCCCATCGAGCTACGTGCTCAAGAGACTTGAACCTCAGCACTGAAATAAATAGGACATGCTGGAGGGACAGATGCATAACCCAGAGGCTCCCTTCACTCTGGAATAAAATCCCAGTCCAGGTTAGGCAGAGTCCCTCATTGACTCTCTTCAAGAGGAATCTTGATGAGTGGATGGGAGATCGTAGGTTTACCCCGGGTATCACTTCTGTGTCACTGTTAGACAGAGGCACAGTATACTAACCTCAAAAAAGGGCATAACAAAATTAATTTGAAATGGGTGGCAAAAGCCAAACACACTCTGGCTAGGCTTATAAATGCCCTAGGGCAGATAGCCTAGTATGAACCTATGAACCTATACTTGGACCCGATTGCCCCAGGGGTATGTAGAATCTCCGACTTTATTTTCAAGGGAAATGCATAGGCAATTACAAGATTTACAGCTACCGTCACGTTCAGTACTAGTCCAATATGTGGACGATATACTTATAACCTCCCCAGACAGTAACGCCTGTAAGGAAGATTCTCTTTTAGTGTTAAAATTTCTAGCTGCATGTGGATTTAAAGTAAATAAGTCAAAATGACAATATTGTCAAGATAAAGTACAGTATTTAGGACACATAATTGAAATGGGTTCTCGTCGGATACTCCCAAACAGTATTAATTCTATTCAAACTGCAACTCGTCCTGTAACCCAGAGGCAACTTAAAGGGTTCCTTGGTCTAGCAGGATACTGCAGACAGTGGGTGTCTAATTTTTCAGAAATTACCGCCCCTCTGTTGCAACTCTTGAAAAAGGACATTACAGACTCTCTACACTGGACGTCACAGCATGATGAGGCTTTTCAGGCAATTAAAACAGCCCTGGTAAATCCTCCTGCCTTAGGGTTACCGGACTATTCTAAACCTTTCGTTTTCTTTTGTTGTGAACGAAATAAGACTGCTCTGGGTCTCTTAACCCAGCAACGCACTGGAGGATACTGACCAATTGCTTACTATAGCACTCAACTGGATCCGGTTGCTTCTGGTTATCCAGCTTGCTTACGGGCTGTGGTTGCTGCTGCCGTCTTGGTAGATATGGCAGCTCCACTAACCCTGGGACATGACATTGTACTAGCAGTCCTGCATGCTGTTCAAGCCTTACTTTTGAAAACTAAAACACAATGGGCAGGATTCACGAAGGCTTGCACGGAGTGTTAGAGACGTGTAACACTCCATGCAAGCCTCGCGATCCAGGAACAGCCTGAATCTCCGTGTAAGAGACCAGCTAAAATGTCTCTTACACGGACTGGGGGTGGATATGCTAAATACCTCACTTGCAGCCGAAAGGCATGCAAATGAGGTAGAGTAGCGATCCATGAAACAGAAAGCAGCCCGTGTAAGAGCCGTTTTAGCTGCAGAAATGTACTCAGTTGACAACTGAGTATGTTTCTGCAAAAATCACAATGGAGCCATGTCAGCTCCAAATAAAGAGTGCATATGTGTCAGGCAGCATGCCAATGGCCAAATATGTGGCCATTGGCAAGGTACCTCGATGCAAATATTAACAAAATATATATATTTTTTCCGGCGATCGCCGATGTTTAAACGCAGCGCAGCCCCGCACAAACGGGCTGTGCTGTATAAAACATAAAAATGAAGGTTATAAACCCACAAATGTGGGTTTTATGCAATACATGGAATGACAATGCAGGGACCAGCAGACCAAAAACAACATGGCCACCGTGTAGTAGTTGCTAAGGGGGGAAGCTGAGTCTAAGACATGTAACTAAGCATTAGTAGGCAATCTGATGTAAATGAGGGTTAGGATACTGAATCCCACAGTCACATAGCAAATGAGCACAGTCTGAGTAGTGTAAGAGATACATAAGGGGGAGGAATAGAGTAGGAGATAGGTGACATCACAGGGGGGAATGGTAGAAAGAAATGCAGTTCATTGGAGGTCAGTGTTACATGACAGATGACAGACACAGATCATGGAAAGAGGAGTGCCACAAGATAAGCATGGGAAAGTCAAGAAATGGAAGGTGTACACTGTTACTTACACCAAAGTTTCTTGCTGGTCATGCATGTGTGCGCGCCATGAAGTGCGAGTAGGGCAGTGTGCGCCCGTGTAAGGCAGACTGAGCATGTGGGAGCATGTTGGTAGATTTGTAACACTGTTTGCGCTGGTGTGCATGCGTTTTAACCCAAATAGGCAGATCCTGAACCGTGTAAGCATGTGTGCACACGTGTAAGCCACTGTGAGCGTGTTTCTGCTGGTATGCACGCTGCTCCCCCCTGAGGAAACAGAAAGGAAAAAGGAAGCAACAGAATTAGTAGGAAGCTAGCAGGGAATACTGCTGGAGCTAGCAGGTGAAAACAATTAGAAGCAGGCAATTACACAGGCAGAATAGTAGCCCAGCCTGGCACTTAAAACTCTGCAAACAGCAGTGCAGGATGTTTCTCTCAAGAGACACTGCAAGACAGGAGTAAGCTATTAGAAATGAAAACTGAAAAAGCTGAACTCAGAGCAGAAATGCTAGGGGCTGCCATAGCTGTCATAATGAGACATAGGTGACTTGCTGAGGGTGGTGACAATGCAGATGGTGCCAGACAACCCACAGTGAGGAGACGGAGAATAGTGTACAGGCCCAGGGTCACCTACCATGGGTTACATGAGCTGGAGATAGTAGAGTGCTATAGAGTGGACAGAGAGCTCCTGCAGCAAATAGTCGAGCTGTGCAGGCCACGCCTCACACACAGAACCAACAGAGGGGAACCCATCCCAGTGGAAACCAAGGTATGTGTTGGCCTAAGAATACTAGCAACAGGTACCTTCCAGAGACCAACTGGTGATATGATGGGGATATCACAAGCATCAGCCTCCAGGGTACTGCACCAGTTCCTGGATGCCATGTCAGCACATGTCGGTGATCATGTATATTTCCCCAATGCCCGTGAGGTATTGGCCAGCAATATCGTCTCTTCCAGCAAATAGCGGAATACCCTGAGGTAGTGGGTGCAATAGACTGCACGCACATACGCATCAAAGCACCAGCCGGTGAGTGGGGTAGGGCCTACATTAACCGCAAGGGCTTCCCTCCATCAACTGCCAGGTCATGTGTGATGCCCAGGGCATAATAATGAATGTGTGTGCTGGCTGCCCTGGGAGCTATCATGATTCCCACATCTGGCATTTGACGCAGCTGTACCAGACATTTGCCAATGGGGACATCCCACACGGACACCTAGTGGGGGATGCAGGTTATGCACTGGAGCCATGGCTGATGACACCCATCAGAAACGCACACACACCTGAACAGGAACGCCATAATGAGGCACACGCACAAACACGTAATGTAATAGAGCGTGTGTTTGGGCTGCTCAAGTCATGGTTCCGGTGTCTGGACACATCTGTTGGAGCCTTGCAGTACTCACCAACTACATGTACCCAAATTGTCATGGTATGTGCTATGGTACATAATATGATCTTGCGAAAACAGCTGCAGCAGGACCAGCATAGGGCTGGGCCAAACAGCCCCCCACCATTGCCAAGGCCATCACAGGCAGAGCATGACTCAGAGGAGGAACAACCTGAGCCTGCCCCAGTAGGCAGAAGGAGGCGTGCCCAGTATGCCCTGGCCTTGGCAAAGAGGCAACGCATAGCACATACACTGGCTAAGTAGGAACCCTGGGAATGATACCCCCTCTGACTCACTCAAATAATAACAGGGATGCCTAAAATGACATGACCTGCTCACAAACATGTACAGGGAGTGTAATATGTGCATCCGACAGAGGCAGCCCTGCAGCACCACCTGAGGCATGAATGCCATGTGTTAAGTAATGTAACACCATGTACTATATGCACACTTGAGGACCCTGACTAACATCCACCATCACCAAGCATGAAGCCACAAAATGGCGATGGGATGATCAATTGCAATAACTGGCTGAAGTAATGCAGTTAGTCAAAGGGGAGCCAATGTGCTTCAGCCTGGGAAGACATGCTGAGCATGACATGATGCACCACCTGCTAGGGGTGGCGTGCACCTATCAGTCCAGGCCCCATGGATACTGGCAAAGGCTGTCAGTACCCACAGCATGCCCTGAATAGGTAAGTCTCAAAACACAAACCCACCTTCATAGGTACCACAAGGGATAGGAACCTAGATGTAATGCTACCCAATGCCAGAAGTCTAAACAGCAAGATGTGCAGTGTAACGACACACAGTATGGAGAATGTTGATATCAGTCCTGTAATAGAAAACTGGGTCAAGGCTCACATCAGCACCCTAACACTACCAGGTTACACCTCATACTGTGCTGTACAGCCTCAAAACATGGAACAAGCTACAAAAGGAGGATGACTAGCAATAATTGTCAAGAATAACCACACCCCCATGTTGGTACCACAACAAGAAGCAGCATGGATTAGCCATGGTCAAATACCAATGGCTAAACCACCTCCCACTATATAGCCTGCTGCAGACTACTGTCCTAACACCAGGAACTGCACCTGGCCTATGTTGGAATACATGAATATATCAAGCCCCCCAACCACATTATATTGGTTGACTGAAAATACCCAGACATACACTGGGAGCATTATACTAGCACCAACACAGTAGGAGAAAAGTTCCCAGAATCCATAAACCAAAATGCCCAGGAACAACATACCACTCCCACAAGAGGGGTAAGCATACTGGATGTGATAATCAGCAACATGCGTACTGGATGGCAAGATGAGAAGTGTATCCTTCACTGGTAAGACCAGACCATACAGTAATCACACTGGATATACACATCCTGACCACAGTCCCTGGCCAGAAAACCACAGTGAAAAACATGTGTAAAGCATAAGTTGCACCCCTCCAAACCGATGTGGAATCCACTAAAGGCCCTGTGCAGGTGCAGAATATGGGACACACCGCAGAACATGTTATACAGACATTCCATGAACACAGCCATTAATGCTTGGATTATGCAATCACAAATAACAACAAGCCACAATGCCATACATGCAGGCATCTGGCATGTTGGACTCCAGCCATTACCAAACCATGCAAGAGAATGAGGAAGCTACTACATGATAAAGCAAACATAAAAAGGGAAGTAATCAGTGATCATTAGTATGGCAATAAAATATGTCCACACATACAATCCACTAAGGCCAGCCACAACAAGTAGAATCTGTGAATCCTGAGGCAATGTTACACCTGCCCCAAGTACACAGACAACCCTCAATTCCCCCCAATAAATACAAATATATGTGAGAGATGCAACCATTTATCCAAACCGGAGGCTGAGCTCCCCCAACTCAGTACTGTCAAAACTAGTCAGGAGGAGAAGGTAACCACATGCACCACAAACCCAGTCCCACATAGACCTATTACAACTGTAAACCAAACACATAAACACAGAAAACCATTCCCGGAGGCCCTAATTACAAATACACCACACCAACAGAGGCCTCCAAAGCAGACCCCAAGCAACCACAACCTCCAAACATAGCACATGCAACACATAGTACATAAAGCTGGTGTGCCAAACAGTCACAGGCCAGAAGGAGAAACAACATGCCTGATACAGTTGTAATAGGTGTCTGTATAGGCAGACACACTGCTGTCCCACTCACTAGACTGAACAAGGGAAAGGGTACAGTAAGCTGCCTATAGGCTGCCACAATATGCCACATAACACAAGTCAGGTCACCCCAAAGCAAGCAGAAATATGATGCACTCATTGTCCATGCTGGTGTGAATGACCTGAGATGTACCTCCCTGGACTACATGAAAAGAGACATGGATGAGCTCTCTGAGTATGTACTCCAGGCCGGTATGACACTGGCCGTTTGCAGCATCCAACCTTCACCAAGAATGATGCCACAGTACAAACACAGAATGATCAGCTTTAACAGGTGGCACAATTACAGCTGTCAGTCCAAGAGGGTCTAATGTCTGTCTGCTTGAGATGTCATGCATGACAAGCCATGCTGCTGTTTCAGGGATGGCCTGCACCTGTTACCCCTGGGCGTCTGGATACTGGATAAGGCCTTTGCCACCCCCATAGAGCCGTACGTAGGCAAGGCCGAAAAGACTAACCCACCACCCTAGAAAACATAAGTGGTAAGAAACATAAGGGTAATGCTGACCAATGCCAGATGTGTAAACTGCAATATGCATGCTCCTGAGGCACTTCCCAGTATGGAGAACATCGATGTCTGTGCAGTGACAGAAGCCTGCTGCAAGCCTACTGACAGCACACCAGCACTACCAGGTTATACCACATATCATGCGTTATGGCCCCAACACCTGGTCCAAAACATCAAAGGAGGGGGAGTATCCATATGCAGCACAGACACCCATATGGCCAGGTAACTGACAATGCACGAAGCAGCGGAGACCACCCATGTGCACCTAACTGTAGTCAAAACTGCTGTACAGTCTGTAGCATGCGACAGACCACACTCTCACACACAGGAACCCACCCAGACATCCTGAAGACACTGGACAGTATGAATGTCCCACCAAATACCAAACAAGGTACTCACAAATTACCACATAGGTGGTAAACCATTATGTATGCAAGGAGTAATCAGGGACCTAGGGACACAGGTCGACAGTAACCTGTCATGTGACACTCACAATGCCAATGTGGCTAGGAAGACTATCTATATTGGACACCGTATCATGAAAGGATTCACATCTACATCAACAGAGGTCACTGTGCCCCTGTACTGTTCCCTTATCAGACCCATAATCTAGTACAATGACTCATACGGGATGTACCGTACCTGACACCTGCAGCGGTTAGGAAGACCTCAAAGGTACCTCACCAAGAGGATAAAGGGTGTCAAATATATGTCATATGCTGCCTGGCTGTAGACACCCCAGCTGAATGCAGTCACAGACTGCCTACACAGAGGCATTGTATGTCTGTTGTACAAGGCCATGTCCAACACAGGAGGAATGGACATGCTCCACCCCAGGAAATCAAAGCCATTGGAGCTGTGAGAGTGACAGATGTCAACCTCAACACATAATGAAATAGGATGTGCTGGAGGGACAGATACATAATCCAGAGGCTCCCCACACCCTGGAACAGGATCCCACACCATGTTAAGCAGAGCCCCTCACTGACACCCCTCAACAGGAATATTGCCAAGTGGATGGATGATCATAGATGTACACTGGGTGTCTTCACTGTGTCACGTCCAGACAGAGGCACAGTAAAGAAAATCATAAATGGCCATAATATTCACATAGCAAGGGGTGAAAGACACACACACTCTGGCTAGGCTTACTAATGCCCTAGGGTGGATAGCCTAGTATGAACCTATGAACCTATGAAGATACAAATTGTACAGGACACTAAGGATAATCACAAGGCTTACTCAACTGATGGTAGGAACCATGTTGGGAATTCACAGATATGCTCGAATCACACAGATATTACAAACAACATACTAAACACACACACAGATTGCCACCATACAACCTGACAGGTGCAGTCAACCCCCCGCCCAGAATGCAAAATATCTATCCCAGCAGACTGCTGGCCCCCTGACATTGCAGATGCTGAGGTAACAGCCATCATCTACAAAGCAAAACACACAGCAGCAAAGGTATGAGATGGTGTCCTGGGCTGAGGCCAACATGGACTCCAAGAAGAATGGAATGCCAAATCACACTACTGCCCAATGTCAGCCTTACCACAGGATATGTACCCAAAGAGCAGTGTACAACAACAGTGGTCCTTCACAACAAAGGTGTTTCCTGAATGGATACTGCAAACTACCACCCCAGGATCCTGACAAGCTTGGTCTGCACAGCTATGGAAAGGATCAGCATGTACCGCAGACATAAAGCTATCAGGGACCTACTGACACTGGACCCTACCCAGTGTGGCTGTCGTAGTGCAGATCCTCCCCCTAAACATGCTTGACCCATTTGAAACAGTCATTAAGGTCATCGATGAGGGCAATGTGGTCCACACAGCGTAGCTGGACCGTGCAAATGCTTCCAGACAATACCCTACGAGTTCAGTATGGATATGTTCACCAGCTTAAATATAAACCCCTATGTCAGTAGAGGGGTTGCAAACCAGACCAAGGACAGAACTGACATGGTCAGACATGCTGCATCCATGTCAGACTACAAAGCAGATATGAGTGGCATCCCACAAGGCTTGGTCCTGGGACCTCCCCCGTTCTTTATATATGTCCCATAGGTACAGGCCAACATGGAAGGACTGTGACTGAACATGTATGCAGAGGAGTACAAACTGCCCACCATATCTGACCCCAGCTGACACAAGCAACCCACAAAGGGGCATCATAAAAACAGACAACTGAAGCCATATCCATGTCAGCAAGCTAATTGCAGAAATGTGTATAGACAACCACCGTGGATATACAGTAAATGCCCACCAATTACCACACAGGTGTTAACCCATTATGTACCTAACATGTAATGAGAGACCTGGGGACACAAGGTGATAGATATCCTGCATTGGACAAACATGTGGCTGTAGTGTTCAGAAACATACCATATACCCACCCAATCATGAAGGTTGTCAGATCTAGATAAGGGGACGTCACTGTGGCTCTGCAGTCATCCTTCATCAGCGTCACAATTGACTACAATAGCCCCTGTGGGATGTACCTCAGCAGACACCTCCATCAACTGTAAAGTCCACAACAGTACCTCACCAGGAGTAGCAAAGAGCATGAACAGATGCCATGTGTTGCCTGATTAAACAAACTGCTGCTCCACACACTGCCATACTGCCCACCCAGAGGCAAGCTGTGCCTGATGTATGAAGCCATGTCCAAGCTGGAATCAATGAACATGCTGCACCCTGTACAATCTGAATGGCAGTGAGCTATGCACATGAGAGACCTGACCCCAGCACTGACATACATAGGACAAGCTGTACTGAATGATCCATAACACAGAAGCCACCCCCACTCTTGAGTAAACTCCCAGTACAGGTTAGCCAGAGAGTCACCTATCGACACCCCTCAAGAGGAATCCTGATGAGTGGATGGGAGATGGTAGGTTTACCCTGGGTATCACTGTTATGTCATAGGTAGACGGAGGCACAGTATACTAACCATGACATATGTCATGGCAAACTCCAGTTACAATGTGTGTGAAGGACAAACACACTCTGTGACTAGCATCAGAAATGGCCTAGGAACATCGCTAGTGTTTGCCAATGTCCACCTATGTTGTGGAATACACTACCAATGTTGGACAAGCCTGGTGTAGGTAGTCCATATCTGAACATAATGCAACATGGTCATATGTGCACAACTGGCCCCTACATAGTCTGTTGTGCTCACTATGAAGATGTCAAGCAGAGATACGACTAAAGCCCAGGATACTGTCCACCACAGTGAAAGTACTGAACCAGTACACTATACGGTACTACAGTGTTAGGTCATTATGAAAGGATGTTGACAACTGTATGCAAAGTATCCCATGCAATCCCTGCAGGCACAGTATAATCCCTGTTGTGGCAGACACGAAGCAGTTGGCCAGTAAGTACACAACATGACACCCAACACACAACCATAAACGTGAGATATTGTTGAAGTTCACACCCACCCAAATATGTGGTCGACTGCAGAGTTCAACATATGGAAAGCTCACACTGGACATGCTCGCACACTTTGATAAATGAGGCGTATGTCAGACAACATGCCATGGAAAGGCTGAACTGGGCATGCTCACACACTTAGGCCATATCTCCATTTAGCAGTTGGCCACAGATATCTGGTATTTGTACGTGTCATTCCAGGAACCAACCACAACACAGCAATCTGCCCAGTGCACACAGTAAATGACTACAGAGACATAAGTGATATAGTGGATCGCCCTCATATTCAAACATCTTCCACAGATACACAAGTTGTTCATAGGAACAGGGAATGCTATGGCAATAAAGACCTGCAAACAGTCTAACAGCAACAAATATTGTGCATCTGACAATTAAACATATGGGTGTAGAGGTCAATACTAGGCTGTTTGCCCTAGGGAATGACAGCTTAGCCAGAGTGTGCTTGGCATCTGCACCCCCAGTACAGTAGGCTACTGTGCCACTGTAAAGTAGGTCACATAAGGCAACGTGTGACGTTAGTGAGCTGTGCCCCTGTCAAGCAGGGGCACAGTGGAGATCCCAGGGTTTGAATGTGCTAAGCCACATCCATGTTGTTGGTGTGTGCTGGAAGAGGGTTGCTGAGGACCTCTAACAGTAAGTGGGCATCAATAACAGACTGAGGGGAGCCCTATCTGCATTGTCTGGACAATTCCACTGTCAACACTGTGTTGTGATGATTATGTGGGATTGAAGTGTCGTGCGGTACTGTTCACAGATGTCCTCCCTCTGTGGGCTACAGCTCTGCAATGTATTAGCTCACTCTGTCTGTTGGACGGCTCATATATGGCTGGTGTACACCTGACAGGTGTCCTGTTGTTGAGCAGTCATGGGTATATGTGGGATAGCATGATCAATGCAAACCTTACACGTGCTCATAGAATGCAATTGTCAAGGATTATGCAGAGTGGCCAGTATAGTCCCCCAGCATGGGTCCTTTGAAGTCGTCCACCCCAGTCTTCACAAGTGTAGAGTCTGCTTGTGCTAAATACAGTTTGTTTGCATTGACAACCTTGCCTGAGGGTGGGGATGGGATATGGATGTCCAGGGAAAGGTGGGTATGGTCAGATATCAACAATGGTGGTCTACCTCTGGTGTGGAACAGTGAGTAGCCATGTTGCAGATGGACAGGTGCAATATGTATTCCCCCATGTGGCTGTGGTGAGTGGTTCTGCCATAGCACATGGACCCACAAATTGTAGTGGCTGTAGGGTAAAGTTGTAGAGGCCTGAGTAGTTCCCACACACAATATGCCTGTACCTGATGTTAACAACTGGAATGGTGTATGTGAACACCTGCATATCCCGGCACTGTTCCCAGGGAAGCAAAGTGTGTGTCCTGGATGTGGGAGTGGTGTTCTGGACTGGTTGTGTTGTGTGTTACAGGTCCTGTGGTCAGAAGCATGGTATAGAACATAACCTGCCAGTGCGATGTGCATATGTGACCCTGAAGTAGGTGGCTGCAAATGCATATATATGCTATCCCCCACCTGACAGGTAGTACTACATGTACATACCTCTGTAGAAAAAGGGCATAACAAAATTAATTTGAAATGGGTGGCAAAAGCCAAACACACTCTGGCTAGGCTTATAAATGCCCTAGGGCAGATAGCCTAGTATGAACCTATGAACCTATACTTGGACCCGATTGCCCCAGGGTATGTAGAATCTCCGACTTTATTTTCAAGGGAAATGCATAGGCAATTACAAGATTTACAGCTACCGTCACGTTCAGTACTAGTCCAATATGTGGATGATATACTTATAACCTCCCCAGACAGTGCGCCTGTAAGGAAGATTCTCTTTTAGTGTTAAAATTTCTAGCTGCATGTGGATTTAAAGTAAATAAGTCAAAATGACAATATTGTCAAGATAAAGTACAGTATTTAGGACACATAATTGAAATGGGTTCTCGTCGGATACTCCCAAACAGTATTAATTCTATTCAAACTGCAACTCGTCCTGTAACCCAGAGGCAACTTAAAGGGTTCCTTGGTCTAGCAGGATACTGCAGACAGTGGGTGTCTAATTTTTCAGAAATTACCGCCCCTCTGTTGCAACTCTTGAAAAAGGACATTACAGACTCTCTACACTGGACGTCACAGCATGATGAGGCTTTTCAGGCAATTAAAACAGCCCTGGTAAATCCTCCTGCCTTAGGGTTACCGGACTATTCTAAACCTTTCGTTTTCTTTTGTTGTGAACGAAATAAGACTGCTCTGGGTCTCTTAACCCAGCAACGCACTGGAGGATACTGACCAATTGCTTACTATAGCACTCAACTGGATCCGGTTGCTTCTGGTTATCCAGCTTGCTTACGGGCTGTGGTTGCTGCTGCCGTCTTGGTAGATATGGCAGCTCCACTAACCCTGGGACATGACATTGTACTAGCAGTCCTGCATGCTGTTCAAGCCTTACTTTTGAAAACTAAAACACAATGGGCAGGATTCACGAAGGCTTGCACGGAGTGTTAGAGACGTGTAACACTCCATGCAAGCCTCGCGATCCAGGAACAGCCTGAATCTCCGTGTAAGAGACCAGCTAAAATGTCTCTTACACGGACTGAAAATGGATATGCTAAATACCTCACTTGCAGCCGAAAGGCATGCAAATGAGGTAAATGGCGATCCATGAAACAGAAAGCAGCCCGTGTAAGAGCCGTTTTAGCTGCAGAAATGTACTCAGTTGACAACTGAGTATGTTTCTGCAAAAATCTAATGGAGCCATGTCAGCTCCAAATAAAGAGTGCATATGTGTCAGGCAGCATGCCAATGGCCAAATATGTGACCATTGGCAAGGTACCCCGATGCAAATATTAAAAAAATATATATATTTTTCCGGCGATCGCCGATGTTTAAAGCGCAGCCCGCAAAGCGGGCTGTGCTGTATAAAACATAAAAATGAAGGTTATAAACCCACAAATGTGGGTTTTATGCAATACATGGAATGACAATGCAGGGACCAGCAGACCAAAACAACATGGCCACCGTGTAGTAGTTGCTAAGGGGGGAAGCTGAGTCTAAGACATGTAACTAAGCATTAGTAGGCAATCTGATGTAAATGAGGGTTAGGATACTGAATCCCACAGTCACATAGCAAATGAGCACAGTCTGAGTAGTGTAAGAGATACATAAGGGGAGGAATAGAGTAGGAGATAGGTGACATCACGGGGGAATGGTAGAAAGAAATGCAGTTCATTGGAGGTCAGTGTTACATGACAGATGACAGACACAGATCATGGAAAGAGGAGTGCCACAAGATAAGCATGGGAAAGTCAAGAAATGGAAGGTGTACACTGTTACTTACACCAAAGTTTCTTGCTGGGCGTGCATGCGCATGTGTGCGCGCCATGAAGTGCGAGTAGGGCAGTGTGCGCCCGTGTAAGGCAGACTGAGCATGTGGGAGCATGTTGGTAGATTTGTAACACTGTTTGCGCTGGTGTGCATGCGTTTTAACCCAAATAGGCAGATCCTGAACCGTGTAAGCATGTGTGCGCGTGTAAGCCACTGTGAGCGTGTTTCTGCTGGTATGCACGCTGCTCCCCCCTGAGGAAACAGAAAGGAAAAAGGAAGCAACAGAATTAGTAGGAAGCTAGCAGGGAATACTGCTGGAGCTAGCAGGTGAAAACAATTAGAAGCAGGCAATTACACAGGCAGAATAGTAGCCCAGCCTGGCACTTAAAACTCTGCAAACAGCAGTGCAGGATGTTTCTCTCAAGAGACACTGCAAGACAGGAGTAAGCTATTAGAAATGAAAACTAAAAAGCTAAACTCAGAGCAGAAATGCTAGGGGCTGCCATAGCTGTCATAATGAGACATAGGTGACTTGCTGAGGGTGGTGACAATGCAGATGGTGCCAGACAACCCACAGTGAGGAGACGGAGAATAGTGTACAGGCCCAGGGTCACCTACCACGGGTTACATGAGCTGGAGATAGTAGAGTGCTATAGAGTGGACAGAGAGCTCCTGCAGCAAATAGTCGAGCTGTGCAGGCCACGCCTCACACACAGAACCAACAGAGGGGAACCCATCCCAGTGGAAACCAAGGTATGTGTTGGCCTAAGAATACTAGCAACAGGTACCTTCCAGAGACCAACTGGTGATATGATGGGGATATCACAAGCATCAGCCTCCAGGGTACTGCACCAGTTCCTGGATGCCATGTCAGCACATGTCGGTGATCATGTATATTTCCCCAATGCCCGTGAGGTATTGGCCAGCAATATGCGTCTCTTCCAGCAAATAGCGGAATACCCTGAGGTAGTGGGTGCAATAGACTGCACGCACATGCGCATCAAAGCACCAGCCGGTGAGTGGGGTAGGGCCTACATTAACCGCAAGGGCTTCCCTCCATCAACTGCCAGGTCGTGTGATGCCCAGGGCATAATAATGAATGTGTGTGCTGGCTGCCCTGGGAGCTATCATGATTCCCACATCTGGCATTTGACGAGCTGTACCAGACATTTGCCAATGGGGACATCCCACACGGACACCTAGTGGGGGATGCAGGTTATGCACTGGAGCCATGGCTGATGACACCCATCAGAAACGCACACACACCTGAACAGGAACGCCATAATGAGGCACACGCACAAACACGTAATGTAATAGAGCGTGTGTTTGGGCTGCTCAAGTCATGGTTCCGGTGTCTGGACACATCTGTTGGAGCCTTGCAGTACTCACCAACTACATGTACCCAAATTGTCATGGTATGTGCTATGGTACATAATATGATCTTGCGAAAACAGCTGCAGCAGGACCAGCATAGGGCTGGGCCAAACAGCCCCCCACCATTGCCAAGGCCATCACAGGCAGAGCATGACTCAGAGGAGGAACAACCTGAGCCTGCCCCAGTAGGCAGAAGGAGGCGTGCCCAGTATGCCCTGGCCTTGGCAAAGAGGCAACGCATAGCACATACACTGGCTAAGTAGGAACCCTGGGAATGATACCCCTCTCTGACTCACTCAAATAATAACAGGGATGCCTAAAATGACATGACCTGCTCACAAACATGTACAGGGAGTGTAATATGTGCATCCGACAGAGGCAGCCCTGCAGCACCACCTGAGGCATGAATGCCATGTGTTAAGTAATGTAACACCATGTACTATATGCACACTTGAGGACCCTGACTAACATCCACCATCACCAAGCATGAAGCCACAAAATGACGATGGGATGATCAATTGCAATAACTGGCTGAAGTAATGCAGTTAGTCAAAGGGGAGCCAATGTGCTTCAGCCTGGGAAGACATGCTGAGCATGACATGATGCACCACCTGCTAGGGGTGGCGTGCACCTATCAGTCCAGGCCCCATGGATACTGGCAAAGGCTGTCAGTACCCACAGCATGCCCTGAATAGGTAAGTCTCAAAACACAAACCCACCTTCATAGGTACCACAAGGGATAGGAACCTAGATGTAATGCTACCCAATGCCAGAAGTCTAAACAGCAAGATGCGTGCAGTGTAAACGCACACAGTATGGAGAATGTTGATATCAGTCCTGTAATAGAAAACTGGGTCAAGGCTCACATCAGCACCCTAACACTACCAGGTTACACCTCATACTGTGCTGTACAGCCTCAAAACATGGAACAAGCTACAAAAGGAGGGTGACTAGCAATAATTGTTAAGGATAACCACACCCCCATGTTGGTACCACAACAAGAAGCAGCATGGATTAGCCATGGTCAAATACCAATGGCTAAAACCGCCTCCCAGTATATAGCCTGCTGCAGACTACTGTCCTAACACCAGGAACTGCACCTGGCCTATGTTGGAATACATGAATATATCAAGCCCCCCAAACCACATTATATTGGTTGACTGAAAATACCCAGACATACACTGGGAGCATTATACTAGCACCAACACAGTAGGAGAAAAGTTCCCAGAATCCATAAACCAAAATGCCCAGGAACAACATACCACTCCCACAAGAGAAGTAAGCATACTGGATGTGATAATCAGCAACATGCGTACTGGATGGCAAGATGAGAAGTGTATCCTTCACTGGTAAGACCAGACCATACAGTAATCACACTGGATATACACATCCTGACCACAGTCCCTGGCCAGAAAACTACAGTGAAAACATGTGTAAAGCATAAGTTGCACCCCTCCAAACCGATGTGGAATCCACTAAAGGCCCTGTGCAGGTGCAGAATATGGGACACACCGCAGAACATGTTATACAGACATTCCATGAACACAGCCATTAATGCTTGGATTATGCAATCACAAATAACAACAAGCCACAATGCCATACATGCAGGCATCTGGCATGTTGGACTCCAGCCATTACCAAACCATGCAAGAGAATGAGGAAGCTACTACATGATAAAGCAAACATAAAAAGGGAAGTAATCAGTGATCATTAGTATGGCAATAAAATATGTCCACACATACAATCCACTAAGGCCAGCCACAACAAGTAGAATCTGTGAATCCTGAGGCAATGTTACACCTGCCCCAAGTACACAGACAACCCTCAATTCCCCCCAATAAATACAAATATATGTGAGAGATGCAACCATTTATCCAAACCGGAGGCTGAGCTCCCCCAACTCAGTACTGTCAAAACTAGTCAGGAGGAGAAGGTAACCACATGCACCACAAACCCAGTCCCACATAGACCTATTACAACTGTAAACCAAACACATAAACACAGAAAACCATTCCCGGAGGCCCTAATTACAAATACACCACACCAACAGAGGCCTCCAAAGCAGACCCCAAGCAACCACAACCTCCAAACATAGCACATGCAACACGTAGTACATAAAGCTGGTGTGCCAAACAGTCACAGGCCAGAAGGAGAAACAACATGCCTGATACAGTTGTAATAGGTGTCTGTATAGGCAGACACACTGCTGTCCCACTCACTAGACTGAACAAGGGAAAGGGTACAGTAAGCTGCCTATAGGCTGCCACAATATGCCACATAACACAAGTACGCAGGTCACCCCAAAGCAAGCAGAAATATGATGCACTCATTGTCCATGCTGGTGTGAATGACCTGAGATGTACCTCCCTGGACTACATGAAAAGAGACATGGATGAGCTCTCTGAGTATGTACTCCAGGCCGGTATGACACTGGCCGTTTGCAGCATCCAACCTTCACCAAGAATGATGCCACAGTACAAACACAGAATGATCAGCTTTAACAGGTGGCACAATTACAGCTGTCAGTCCAAGAGGGTCTAATGTCTGTCTGCTTGAGATGTCATGCATGACAAGCCATGCTGCTGTTTCAGGGATGGCCTGCACCTGTTACCCCTGGGCGTCTGGATACTGGATAAGGCCTTTGCCACCCCCATAGAGCCGTACGTAGGCAAGGCCGAAAAGACTAACCCACCACCCTAGAAAACATAAGTGGTAAGAAACATAAGGGTAATGCTGACCAATGCCAGATGTGTAAACTGCAATATGCATGCTCCTGAGGCACTTCCCAGTATGGAGAACATCGATGTCTGTGCAGTGACAGAAGCCTGCTGCAAGCCTACTGACAGCACACCAGCACTACCAGGTTATACCACATATCATGCGTTATGGCCCCAACACCTGGTCCAAAACATCAAAGGAGGGGGAGTATCCATATGCAGCACAGACACCCATATGGCCAGGTAACTGACAATGCACGAAGCAGCGGAGACCACCCATGTGCACCTAACTGTAGTCAAAACTGCTGTACAGTCTGTAGCATGCGACAGACCACACTCTCACACACAGGAACCCCACCCAGACATCCTGAAGACACTGGACAGTATGAATGTCCCACCAAATACCAAACAAGGTACTCACAAATTACCACATAGGTGGTAAACCATTATGTATGCAAGGAGTAATCAGGGACCTAGGGACACAGGTCGACAGTAACCTGTCATGTGACACTCACAATGCCAATGTGGCTAGGAAGACTATCTATATTGGACACCGTATCATGAAAGGATTCACATCTACATCAACAGAGGTCACTGTGCCCCTGTACTGTTCCCTTATCAGACCCATAATCTAGTACAATGACTCATACGGGATGTACCGTACCTGACACCTGCAGCGGTTAGGAAGACCTCAAAGGTACCTCACCAAGAGGATAAAGGGTGTCAAATATATGTCATATGCTGCCTGGCTGTAGACACCCCAGCTGAATGCAGTCACAGACTGCCTACACAGAGGCATTGTATGTCTGTTGTACAAGGCCATGTCCAACACAGGAGGAATGGACATGCTCCACCCCAGGAAATCAAAGCCATTGGAGCTGTGAGAGTGACAGATGTCAACCTCAACACATAATGAAATAGGATGTGCTGGAGGGACAGATACATAATCCAGAGGCTCCCACACCCTGGAACAGGATCCCACACCATGTTAAGCAGAGCCCTCACTGACACCCCTCAACAGGATTATTGCCAAGTGGATGGATGATCATAGATGTACACTGGGGTCTTCACTGTGTCACGTCCAGACAGAGGCACAGTAAAGAAAATCATAAATGGCCGTAATATTCACATAGCAAGGGCGGAAAGACACACACACTCTGGCTAGGCTTACTAATGCCCTAGGGTGGATAGCCTAGTATGAACCTATGAACCTATGAAGATACAAATTGTACAGGACACTAAGGATAATCACAAGGCTTACTCAACTGATGGTAGGAACCATGTTGGGAATTCACAGATATGCTTCGAATCACACAGATATTACAAACAACATACCAAACACACACACATATTGCCAACATACAACCTGACAGGTGCAGTCAACCCCCCCGCCCCAGAATGCAAAATATCTATCCCAGCAGACTGCTGGCCCCCTGACATTGCAGATGCTGAGGTAACAGCCATCATCTACAAAGCAAAACACACAGCAGCAAAGGTATGAGATGGTGTCCTGGGCTGAGGCCAACATGGACTCCAAGAAGAATGGAATGCCAAATCACACTACTGCCCAATGTCAGCCTTACCACAGGATATGTACCCAAAGAGCAGTGTACAACAACAGTGGTCCTTCACAACAAAGGTGTTTCCTGAATGGATACTGCAAACTACCACCCCAGGATCCTGACAAGCTTGGTCTGCACAGCTATGGAAAGGATCAGCATGTACCGCAGACATAAAGCTATCAGGGACCTACTGACACTGGACCCTACCCAGTGTGGCTGTCGTAAGTGCAGATCCTGCCCCTAAACATGCTTGACCCATTTGAAACAGTCATTAAGGTCATCGATGAGGGCAATGTGGTCCACACAGCGTAGCTGGACCGTGCAAATGCTTCCAGACAATACCCTACGAGTTCAGTATGGATATGTTCACCAGCTTAAATATAAACCCCTATGTCAGTAGAGGGGTTGCAAACCAGACCAAGGACAGAACTGACATGGTCAGACATGCTGCATCCATGTCAGACTACAAAGCAGATATGAGTGGCATCCCACAAGGCTTGGTCCTGGGACCTCCCCCGTTCTTTATATATGTCCCATAGGTACAGGCCAACATGGAAGGACTGTGACTGAACATGTATGCAGAGGAGTACAAACTGCCCACCATATCTGACCCCCAGCTGACACAAGCAACCCACAAAAGGGCCACATAAAAACAGACAACTGAAGCCATAGCCATGTCAGCAAGCTAATTGCAGAAATGTGTATAGACAACCACCGTGGATATACAGTAAATGCCCACCAATTACCACACAGGTGTTAACCCATTATGTACCTAACATGTAATGAGAGACCTGGGGACACAAGGTGATAGATATCCTGCATTGGACAAACATGTGGCTGTAGTGTTCGCAGAAACATACCATATACCCACCCAATCATGAAGGTTGTCAGATCTAGATAAGGGGACGTCACTGTGGCTCTGCAGTCATCCTTCATCAGCGTCACAATTGACTACAATAGCCCCTGTGGGATGTACCTCAGCAGACACCTCCATCAACTGTAAAGTCCACAACAGTACCTCACCAGGAGTAGCAAAGAGCATGAACAGATGCCATGTGTTGCCTGATTAAACAAACTGCTGCTCCACACACTGCCATACTGCCCACCCAGAGGCAAGCTGTGCCTGATGTATGAAGCCATGTCCAAGCTGGAATCAATGAACATGCTGCACCCTGTACAATCTGAATGGCAGTGAGCTATGCACATGAGAGACCTGACCCCAGCACTGACATACATAGGACAAGCTGTACTGAATGATCCATAACACAGAAGCCACCCCCACTCTTGAGTAAACTCCCAGTACAGGTTAGCCAGAGAGTCACCTATCGACACCCCTCAAGAGGAATCCTGATGAGTGGATGGGAGATGGTAGGTTTACCCTGGGTATCACTGTTATGTCATAGGTAGACGGAGGCACAGTATACTAACCATGACATATGTCATGGCAAACTCCAGTTACAATGTGTGTCGAAGGACAAACACACTCTGTGACTAGCATCAGAAATGGCCTAGGGAACATCGCTAGTGTTTGCCAATGTCCACCTATGTTGTGGAATACACTACCAATGTTGGACAAGCCTGGTGTAGGTAGTCCATATCTGAACATAATGCAACATGGTCATATGTGCACAACTGGCCCCTACATAGTCTGTTGTGCTCACTATGAAGATGTCAAGCAGAGATACGACTAAAGCCCAGGATACTGTCCACCACAGTGAAAGTACTGAACCAGTACACTATACGGTACTACAGTGTTAGGTCATTATGAAAGGATGTTGACAACTGTATGCAAAGTATCCCATGCAATCCCTGCAGGCACAGTATAATCCCTGTTGTGGCAGACACGAAGCAGTTGGCCAGTAAGTACACAACATGACACCCAACACACAACCATAAACGTGAGATATTGTTGAAGTTCACACCCACCCAAATATGTGGTCGACTGCAGAGTTCAACATATGGAAAGCTCACACTGGACATGCTCGCACACTTTGATAAATGAGGCGTATGTCAGACAACATGCCATGGAAAGGCTGAACTGGGCATGCTCACACACTTAGGCCATATCTCCATTTAGCAGTTGGCCACAGATATCTGGTATTTGTACGTGTCATTCCAGGAACCAACCACAACACAGCAATCTGCCCAGTGCACACAGTAAATGACTACAGAGACATAAGTGATATAGTGGATCGCCCTCATATTCAAACATCTTCCACAGATACACAAGTTGTTCATAGGAACAGGGAATGCTATGGCAATAAAGACCTGCAAACAGTCTAACAGCAACAAATATTGTGCATCTGACAATTAAACATATGGGTGTAGAGGTCAATACTAGGCTGTTTGCCCTAGGGAATGACAGCTTAGCCAGAGTGTGCTTGGCATCTGCACCCCAGTACAGTAGGCTACTGTGCCACTGTAAAGTAGGTCACATAAGGCAACGTGTGACGTTAGTGAGCTGTGCCCCTGTCAAGCAGGGGCACAGTGGAGATCCCAGGGTTTGAATGTGCTAAGCCACATCCATGTTGTTGGTGTGTGCTGGAAGAGGGTTGCTGAGGACCTCTAACAGTAAGTGGGCATCAATAACAGACTGAGGGGAGCCCTATCTGCATTGTCTGGACAATTCCACTGTCAACACTGTGTTGTGATGATTATGTGGGATTGAAGTGTCGTGCCGGTACTGTTCACAGATGTCCTCCCTCTGTGGGCTACAGCTCTGCAATGTATTAGCTCACTCTGTCTGTTGGACGGCTCATATATGGCTGGTGTACACCTGACAGGTGTCCTGTTGTTGAGCAGTCATGGGTATATGTGGGATAGCATGATCAATGCAAACCTTAAACGTGCTCATAGAATGCAATTGTCAAGGATTATGCAGAGTGGCCAGTATAGTCCCCCAGCATGGGTCCTTTGAAGTCGTCCACCCCAGTCTTCACAAGTGTAGAGTCTGCTTGTGCTAAATACAGTTTGTTTGCATTGACAACCTTGCCTGAGGGTGGGGATGGGATATGGATGTCCAGGGAAAGGTGGGTATGGTCAGATATCAACAATGGTGGTCTACCTCTGGTGTGGAACAGTGAGTAGCCATGTTGCAGATGGACAGGTGCAATATGTATTCCCCCATGTGGCTGTGGTGAGTGGTTCTGCCATAGCACATGGACCCACAAATTGTAGTGGCTGTAGGGTAAAGTTGTAGAGGCCTGAGTAGTTCCCACACACAATATGCCTGTACCTGATGTTAACAACTGGAATGGTGTATGTGAACACCTGCATATCCCGCACTGTTCCCAGGGAAGCAAAGTGTGTGTCCTGGATGTGGGAGTGGTGTTCTGGACTGGTTGTGTTGTGTGTTACAGGTCCTGTGGTCAAGAAGCATGGTATAGAACATAACCTGCCAGTGCGATGTGCATATGTGACCCTGAAGTAGGTGGCTGCAAATGCATATATATGCTATCCCCCACCTGACAGGTAGTACTACATGTACATACCTCTGTAGAAATAAAGATGTCAGCACCCTATAAATACTGCAGGTGCAGAACAGATGCCCAGTAATTCGGATAGCGTGCTCTGCTAGTGCGTCTCCCTCAAGTGCCATAATATAGTTAGGTAGGAGTTTGAACCATGCAAATGCTCAGTGTGTGTGTGTGTGTGTGTGTGTGTGTGTGTGTGTGTGTGTGTGTGTGGGTGAGCGGGGTTGATGTGTATGCAAGTCTGTGTGAAGGAAGTGTCCCTTTTGGCAACTGGGAAAACACTCTACAGGATGCACATTCCTCTTTCTAAGCACTGATGATGTCAGCACCCTATAAGTACAGCAGGAGAAGGGAACCCCCCCCCCCAAGTAATGCAAATAGCACGCTCCGTTAATGCGTCTGTAATGAGTGTCATAACATAGTTAGGGGTTTGATTCCTGCAATTGCCCAGTGTGTGTGGAGGGGGGTTAGTGTGCGTGCAAGTCTGTGTGGGGGAAATTTCCCTTTTGGCAACTGGGAAAACAGTCTACATGATGCACAGTCCCCTATCTAAGCACTGATGATGTCAGCACCCTATAAGTACAGCAGGAGGAGGTAAAATTCCCAGTCATGTGAATAGCGCACTTTACTAATGCATCTGTCACGAGTGTCATAACGTAGTTAGGTAGGGGTTTAAATACTGCAACTGCCCAGTGTGTGTGGAGGGGGGTTAGTGTGTGTGCAAGTCTGTGTGTGGGAAATGTCCCTTTTGGCAACTGGGAAAACACTCTACAGGATGCACATTCCCCTGATGATGTCAGCACCCTATAAGTACAGCAGGAGAAGGAAAACTTCCCAGTAATGCGAATAGCGTGCTTTGTTAATGCATCTGTCACGGGTGTCATGACATAGTTAGATAGGGATTTGAATCCTACAACTGCCCAGTGTGTGTGTGGAGGGGGGTTAGTGTGTGTGCAAGTCTGTGTGAGGGAAATGTCCCTTTTGGCAACTGGGAAAAAACTCTACAGGATGCACATTCCCATGATGATGTCAGCACCCTATAAGTACAGCAGGAGAAAGAAAACTTCCCAGTAATGCGAATAGCGTGCTTTGTTAATGCGTCTGTCATGGGTGTCATGACATAGTTAGATAGGGGTTTGAATCCTAGAACTGCCCAGTGTGTATATGGAGGGGGGTTAGTGTGTGTGCAAGTCTGTGTGAGGGAAATGTCCCTTTTGGCAACTGGGAAAACACTCTACAGGATGCACATTCCCCTGATGATGTCAGCACCCTATAAGTACAGCAGGAGAAGGAAAACTTCCCAGTAATGCGAATAGCGTGCTTTGTTAATGCGTCTGTCACGGGTGTCATGACATAGTTAGATAGGGGTTTGAATCCTACAAATGCCCAGTGTGTGTGTGGAGGGGGATTAGTGTGTGTGCAAGTCTGTGTGAGGGAAATGTCCCTTTTGGCAACTGGGAAAACACTCTACAGGATGCACATTCCCCTGATGATGTCAGCACCCTATAAGTACAGCAGGAGAAGGAAAACTTCCCAGTAATGCGAATAGCGTGCTTTGTTAATGCGTCTGTCACGGGTGTCATGACATAGTTCGATAGGGGTTTGAATCCTACAACTGCCCAGTGTGTGTGTGGAGGGGGGTTAGTGTGTGTGCAAGTCTGTGTGAGGGAAATGTCCCTTTTGGCAACTGGGAAAACACTCTACAGGATGCACATTCCCCTGATGATGTCAGCACCCTATAAGTACAGCAGGAGAAGGAAAACTTCCCAGTAATGCGAATAGCGTGCTTTGTTAATGCGTCTGTCACAGGTGTCATGACATAGTTAGATAAGGGTTTGAATCCTACAACTGCCCAGTATGTGTGTGGAGGGGGGTTAGTGTGTGTGCAAGTCTGTGTGAGGGAAATGTCCCTTTTGGCAACTGGGAAAACACTCTACAGGATGCACATTCCCCTGATGATGTCAGCACCCTATAAGTACAGCAGGAGAAGGAAAACTTCCCAGTAATGCGAATAGCGTGCTTTGTTAATGCGTCTGTCATGGGTGTCATGACATAGTTAGATAGGGGTTTGAATCCTACAACTGCCCAGTGTGTGTGTGAAGGGGAGATAGTGTGTGTGCAAGTCTGCGTGAGGAAAATGTCCCTTTCGGCAACTGGGAAAACACTCTACAGGATGCACATTCCCCTATCTAAGCACTGATGATGTCAGCACCCTATAAGTTCAGCAGGAAAAGGGAAACCTCCAAGTAATGCAAATAGCACACTCCGCTAATGCGTTTGTCATGAGTGTCGTAACATAGTTAGGTAAGGGTTTGATTCTTGCAACTGCTCAGTGTGTGTGGAGGAGGGTTAGTGCGTGTGCAAGTCTTTGTGAGAGAAATGTCCCTTTTGGCAACTGGGGAAAACACTCTACAGGATGCACATTCCCCTATCTAAGCACTGATGATGTCAGCACCCTATAAGTACAGCAGGAGGAGTGATAACTCCCAGTAATGCGAATAGCATGAACCACTAATGCGTCTGTCACGAGTGTCATAACATAGTTAGGTAAGAGTTTGAATCCTGCAGCTGCCCAGTGTGTGTGGAGCGGGGTTAGTGTGTGTGCAAGTCTGTGTGAGGGAAATGTCCCTTTTTGCAACTGGGAAAACACTCTACAGGATGCACATTCCCCTGATGATGTCAGCACCCTATAAGTACAGCAGGAGAAGGAAAACTTCCCAGTAATGCAAATAGCGTGCTTTGTTAATGCGTCTGTCACGGGTGTCATGACATAGTTAGATAGGGGTTTGAATCCGACAACTGCCCAGTGTATGTGTGGAGGGGAGTTAGTGTGTGTGCAAGTCTGCGTGAGGAAAATGTCCCTTTTGGCAACTGGGAAAACACTCTACAGGATGCACATTCCCCTATCTAAGCACTGATGATGTCAGCACCCTATAAGTTCAGCAGGAGAAGGAAACCTCCAAGTAATGCAATAGCGTTGTCATGAGTGTCCTAACATAGTTAGGTAAGGGTTTGATTCCTGCAACTGCCCACTGTGTGTGGAGGGGTTAGTGCAGCAAGTCTGTGTGAGAGAAATGTCCCTTTGGCAACTGGGAAAACACTCTACAGGATGCACATTCCCTATCTAACACTGATGATGTCAGCACCCTATAAGTACAGCAGGAGGATAACTCTCAGTAATGCGAATAGCATGATAACGTCTGTCACGAGTGTCATAACATAGTTAGGTAGGAGTTTGAATCCTGCAACTGCCCAGTGTGTGTGGAGCGGGGTTAGTGTGTGTGCAAGTCTGTGTGAGGGAAATGTCCCTTTTGGCAACTGGGGAAAACACTCTACAGGATGCACATTCCCCTATCTAAGCACTGATGATGTCAGCACCCTATAAGTACAGCAGGAAAAGAGAAACCTCCCAGTAATGCGAATAGCGTGCTCTGCTAATGTGTCTGTCACGAGTGTCATAACAGAGTTAAGTAGGGGTTTGAATCTTGCAACTGCCCAGTGTGTGTGGCGGGGGGTTAGTATGTGTGCAAGTCTGTGTGAGGGAAATGTCCCTTTTGGCAACTGGGAAAACACTCTAGAGGATGCACATTCCCCTGATGATGTCAGCACCCTATAAGTACAGCAGGAGAAGGAAAACTTCCCAGTAATGCGAATAGCGTGCTTTGTTAATGCGTCTGTCACGGGTGTCATGACATAGTTAGATAGGGGTTTGAATCCTACAACTGCCCAGTGTGTGTGTGGAGGGGGGTTAGTGTGTGTGCAAGTCTGCGTGAGGAAAATGTCTCTTTTGGCAACTGGGAAAACACTCTACAGGATGCACATTCCCCTATCTAAGCACTGATGATGTCAGCACCCTATAAGTTCAGCAGGAGAAGGGAAACCTCATAGTAATGCGAATAGCGTACTCTGTTGATGCGTTTGTCATGGGTGTCATAACATAGTTAGGTAGGGGTTTGAATCTTGAAACTGCCCAGTGTGTGTGGAGGGGGATTAGTGTGTGTGCAAGCTTGTGTGAGAGAAAAGTCCCTTTTGGCAACTGGGAAAACACTCTACAGGATGCACATTCCCCTATCTAAGCACTGATGATGTCAGCACCCTATAAGTACAGCAGGAGGAAAGAAAACTCCCACTAATGCGAATAGCTCGCTCTGCTAATGGATCTGTCATGAGTGTCATAACATAGTTAGGTAGGAGTTTGAATCCTGCAACTGCCCAGTGTGGGTGGAGGGGGTTAGTGTGTGTGCAAGTCTGTGTAAAGGAAGTGTCCCTTTTGGCAACTGGGAAAACACTCGACAGGATGCACATTCCCCTGATGATGTCAGCACCCTATAAGTACAGCAGGAGAAGGAAAACTTCCCAATAATTCGAATAGCGTGCTTTGTTAATGCGTCTATCACGGGTGTCATGACATAGTTAGATAGGAGTTTGAATCCTACAACTGCCCAGTGTATGTGTGGAGGGGGGCTAGTGTGTGTGCAAGTCTGCGTGAGGAAAATGTCCCTTTTGGCAACTGGGAAAACACTCTACAGGATGCACATTCCCCTGATGATGTCAGCACCCTATAAGTACAGCAGGAGAAGGGAAACCTCATAGTAATGCGAATAGTGTACTCTGTTGATGCGTCTGTCACGGGTGTCATAACATAGTTAGGTAGGGGTTTGAATCTTGCAACTGCCCAGTGTGTGTGGAGAGGGGTTAGTGTGTGTGCAAGCTTGTGTGAGAGAAAAGTCCCTTTTGGCAACTGGGAAAACACTCTACAGGATGCACATTCCCCTATCTAAGCACTGATGATGTCAGCACCCTATAAGTACAGCAGGAGGAAGGAGAACTCCCACTAATGCGAAGAGCTCGCTCTGCTAATGGATCTGTCAAGAGTGTCATAACATAGTTAGGTAGGAGTTTGAATCCTGCAACTGCCCAGTGTGGGTGGCGGGTGTTAGTGTGTGTGTAAAGGAAGTGTCCCTTTTGGCAACTGGGAAAACACTCGACAGGATGCACATTTCCCCTGATGATGTCAGCACCCTATAAGTACAGCAGGAGAAGGAAAACTTCCCAGTAATTCGAATAGCGTGCTTTGTTAATGCGTCTATCACGGGTGTCATGACATAGTTAGATAGGGGTTTGAATCCTACAACTGCCCAGTGTGTGTGTGGAGGGGGGCTAGTGTGTGTGCAAGTCTGCGTGAGGAAAATGTCCCTTTTGGCAACTGGGAAAACACTCTACAGGATGCACATTCCCCTATCTAAGCACTGATGATGTCAGCACCCTATAAGTTCAGCAGGAGAAGAGAAACCTCCAAGTAATGCAAATAGCGCACTCCGCTAATGCGTTTGTCATGAGTGTTGTAACATAGTTAGGTAAGGGTTTGATTCCTGCAACTGCCCAGTGTGTGTGGAGGAGGGTTAGTGCGTGTGCAAGTCTGTGTGAGAGAAATGTCCCTTTTGGCAACTGGGGAAAACACTCTACAGGATGCACATTCCCCTATCTAAGCACTGATGATGTCAGCACCCTATAAGTACAGCAGGAGGAGTGATAATTCCCAGTAATGCGAATAGCATGATCCGCTAACGCGTCTGTCACGAGTGTCATAACATAGTTAGGTAGGAGTTTGAATCCTGCAACTGCCCAGTGTGTGTGGAGCGGGGTTAGTATGTGTGCAAGTCTGTGTGAGGGAAATGTCCCTTTTGGCAACTGGGAAAACACTCTACAGGATGCACATTCCCCTGATGATGTCAGCACCCTATAAGTACAGCAGGAGAAGGAAAACTTCCCAGTAATGCGAATAGCGTGCTTTGTTAATGCGTCTGTCACGGGTGTCATGACATAGTTAGATAGGGGTTTGAATCCTACAACTGCCCACTGTGTGTGTGGAGGGGGGTTAGTGTGTGTGCAAGTCTGCGTGAGGAAAATGTCCCTTTTGGCAACTGGGAAAACACTCTACAGGATGCACATTCCCTTATCTAAGCACTGATGATGTCAGCACCCTATAAGTTCAGCAGGAGAAGGG
Organism: Protopterus annectens; assembly: GCF_019279795.1. NCBI lineage: Eukaryota > Metazoa > Chordata > Ceratodontiformes > Protopteridae > Protopterus > Protopterus annectens. The sequence goes on from NC_056726.1 coordinate 1,468,930,249, forward strand.
AAGCCTCCAAGTAATGCAAATAGCGCACTCCGCTAATGCGTTTGTCATGAGTGTCGTAACATAGTTAGGTAAAGGTTTGATTCCTGCAACTGCCCAGTGTGTGTGGAGGAGGGTTAGTGCGTGTGCAAGTCTGTGTGAGAGAAATGTCCCTTTTGGCAACTGGGGAAAACACTCTACAGGATGCACATTCCCCTATCTAAGCACTGATGATGTCAGCACCCTATAAGTACAGCAGGAGGAGTGATAATTCCCAGTAATGCGAATAGCATGATCCGCTAACGCGTCTGTCACGAGTGTCATAACATAGTTAGGTAAGAGTTTGAATCTTGCAACTGCCCAGTGTGTGTGGAGCGGGGATAGTGTGTGTGCAAGTCTGTGTGAGGGAAATGTCCCTTTTGGCAACTGGGGAAAACACTCTACAGGATGCACATTCCCCTATCTAAGCACTGATGATGTCAGCACCCTATAAGTACAGCAGGAGGAGGTAAAATTCCCAGTCATGTGAATAGCGCACTTTACTAATGCATCTGTCACGAGTGTCATAACGTAGTTAGGTAGGGGTTTAAATACTGCAACTGCCCAGTGTGTGTGGAGGGGGGTTAGTGTGTGTGCAAGTCTGTGTGTGGGAAATGTCCCTTTTGGCAACTGGGAAAACACTCTACAGGATGCACATTCCCCTGATGATGTCAGCACCCTATAAGTACAGCAGGAGAAGGAAAACTTCCCAGTAATGCGAATAGCGTGCTTTGTTAATGCATCTGTCACGGGTGTCATGACATAGTTAGATAGGGATTTGAATCCTACAACTGCCCAGTGTGTGTGTGGAGAGGTTAGTGTGTGTGCAAGTCTGTGTGAGGAAATGTCCCTTTGGCAACTGGGAAAACACTCTACAGGATGCACATTCCCATGATGATGTCAGCACCCTATAAGTACAGCAGGAGAAAGAAAACTTCCCAGTAATGCGAATAGCGTGCTTTGTTAATGCGTCTGTCATGGGTGTCATGACATAGTTAGATAGGGGTTTGAATCCTAGAACTGCCCAGTGTGTATTTGGAGGGGGGTTAGTGTGTGTGCAAGTCTGTGTGAGGAAAATGTCCCTTTTGGCAACTGGGAAAACACTCTACAGGATGCACATTCCCCTGATGATGTCAGCACCCTATAAGTACAGCAGGAGAAGGAAAACTTCCCAGTAATGCGAATAGTGTGCTTTGTTAATGCGTCTGTCACGGGTGTCATGATATAGTTAGATAGGGGTTTGAATCCTACAAATGCCCAGTGTGTGTGTGGAGGGGGGTTAGTGTGTGTGCAAGTCTGTGTGAGGAAATGTCCCTTTTGGCAACTGGGAAAACACTCTACAGGATGCACATTCCCCTGATGATGTCAGCACCCTATAAGTACAGCAGGAGAAGGAAAACTTCCCAGTAATGCGAATAGCGTGCTTTGTTAATGCGTCTGTCACTGGTGTCATGACATAGTTCGATAGGGGTTTGAATCCTACAACTGCCCAGTGTGTGTGTGGAGGGGGGTTAGTGTGTGTGCAAGTCTGTGTGAGGGAAATGTCCCTTTTGGCAACTGGGAAAACACTCTACAGGATGCACATTCCCCTGATGATGTCAGCACCCTATAAGTACAGCAGGAGAAGGAAAACTTCCCAGTAATGCGAATAGCGTGCTTTTTTAATGCGTCTGTCACGGGTGTCATGACATAGTTAGATAGGGGTTTGAATCCTACAACTGCCCAGTATGTGTGTGGAGGGGGGTTAGTGTGTGTGCAAGTCTGTGTGAGGGAAATGTCCCTTTTGGCAACTGGGAAAACACTCTACAGGATGCACATTCCCCTGATGATGTCAGCACCCTATAAGTACAGCAGGAGAAGGAAAACTTCCCAGTAATGCGAATAGCGTGCTTTGTTAATGCGTCTGTCATGGGTGTCATGACATAGTTAGATAGGGGTTTGAATCCTACAACTGCCCAGTGTGTGTGTGAAGGGGAGATAGTGTGTGCAAGTCTGCGTGAGGAAAATGTCCCTTTTGGCAACTGGGAAAACACTCTACAGGATGCACATTCCCCTATCTAAACACTGATGATGTCAGCACCCTATAAGTTCAGCAGGAGAAGGGAAACCTCCAAGTAATGCAAATAGCGCACTCCGCTAATGCGTTTGTCATGAGTGTCGTAACATAGTTAGATAAGGGTTTGATTCTTGCAACTGCTCAGTGTGTGTGGAGGAGGGTTAGTGCGTGTGCAAGTCTTTGTGAGAGAAATGTCCCTTTTGGCAACTGGGGAAAACACTCTACAGGATGCACATTCCCCTATCTAAGCACTGATGATGTCAGCACCCTATAAGTACAGCAGGAGGAGTGATAACTCCCAGTAATGCGAATAGCATGAACCGCTAACGCGTCTGTCACGAGTGTCATAACATAGTTAGGTAAGAGTTTGAATCCTGCAACTGCCCAGTGTGTGTGGAGCGGGGTTAGTGTGTGTGCAAGTCTGTGTGAGGAAATGTCCCTTTTGGCAACTGGGAAAACACTCTACAGGATGCACATTCCCCTGATGATGTCAGCACCCTATAAGTACAGCAGGAGAAGGAAAACTTCCCAGTAATGCAAATAGCGTGCTTTGTTAATGCGTCTGTCACGGGTGTCATGACATAATTAGATAGGGGTTTGAATCCTACAACTGCCCAGTGTATGTGTGGAGGGGAGTTAGTGTGTGTGCAAGTCTGCGTGAGGAAAATGTCCCTTTTGGCAACTGGGAAAACACTCTACAGGATGCACATTCCCCTATCTAAGCACTGATGATGTCAGCACCCTATAAGTTCAGCAGGAGAAGGGAAACCTCCAAGTAATGCAAATAGCGCACTCCGCTAATGCGTTTGTCATGAGTGTCCTAACATAGTTAGGTAAGGGTTTGATTCCTGCAACTGCCCAGTGTGTGTGGAGGAGGGTTAGTGCGTGTGCAAGTCTGTGTGAGAGAAATGTCCCTTTTGGCAACTGGGGAAAACACTCTACAGGATGCACATTCCCCTATCTAAGCACTGATGATGTCAGCACCCTATAAGTACAGCAGGAGGAGTGATAACTCCCAGTAATGCGAATAGCATGATCCGCTAACGCGTATGTCACGAGTGTCATAACATAGTTAGGTAGGAGTTTGAATCCTGCAACTGCCCAGTGTGTGTGGAGCGGGGTTAGTGTGTGTGCAAGTCTGTGTGAGGGAAATGTCCCTTTTGGCAACTGGGGAAAACACTCTACAGGATGCACATTCCCCTATCTAAGCACTGATGATGTCAGCACCCTATAAGTACAGCAGGAAAAGAGAAACCTCCCAGTAATGCGAATAGCGTGCTCTGCTAATGTGTCTGTCACGAGTGTCATAACAGAGTTAAGTAGGGGGTTGAATCTTGCAACTGCCCAGTGTGTCTGGCGGGGGGTTAGTATGTGTGCAAGTCTGTGTGAGGGAAATGTCCCTTTTGGCAACTGGGAAAACACTCTAGAGGATGCACATTCCCCTGATGATGTCAGCACCCTATAAGTACAGCAGGAGAAAGAAAACTTCCCAGTAATGCGAATAGCGTGCTTTGTTAATGCGTCTGTCACGGGTGTCATGACATAGTTAGGTAGGAGTTTGAATCTTGAAACTGCCCAGTGTGTGTGGAGGGGGGTTAGTGTGTGTGCAAGTCTGTGTAAAGGAAGTGTCCCTTTTGGCAACTGGGAAAACACTCGACAGGATGCACATTCCCCTGATGATGTCAGCACCCTATAAGTACAGCAGGAGAAGGAAAACTTCCCAATAATTCGAATAGTGTGCTTTGTTAATGCGTCTATCACGGGTGTCATGACATAGTTAGATAGGAGTTTGAATCCTACAACTGCCCAGTGTGTGTGTGGAGGGGGGTTAGTGTGTGTGCAAGTCTGCGTGAGGAAAATGTCTCTTTTGGCAACTGGGAAAACACTCTACAGGATGCACATTCCCCTATCTAAGCACTGATGATGTCAGCACCCTATAAGTTCAGCAGGAGAAGGGAAACCTCATAGCAATGCGAATAGCGTACTCTGTTGATGCGTTTGTCATGGGTGTCATAACATAGTTAGGTAGGAGTTTGAATCTTGAAACTGCCCAGTGTGTGTGGAGGGGGGTTAGTGTGTGTGCAAGTCTGTGTAAAGGAAGTGTCCCTTTTGGCAACTGGGAAAACACTCGACAGGATGCACATTCCCCTGATGATGTCAGCACCCTATAAGTACAGCAGGAGAAGGAAAACTTCCCAATAATTCGAATAGTGTGCTTTGTTAATGCGTCTATCACGGGTGTCATGACATAGTTAGATAGGAGTTTGAATCCTACAACTGCCCAGTGTATGTGTGGAGGGGGGCTAGTGTGTGTGCAAGTCTGCGTGAGGAAAATGTCCCTTTTGGCAACTGGGAAAACACTCTACAGGATGCACATTCCCCTGATGATGTCAGCACCCTATAAGTACAGCAGGAGAAGGGAAACCTCATAGTAATGCGAATAGCGTACTCTGTTGATGCGTCTGTCACGGGTGTCATAACATAGTTAGGTAGGGGTTTGAATCTTGCAACTGCCCAGTGTGTGTGGAGAGGGGTTAGTGTGTGTGTGCAAGCTTGTGTGAAAGAAAAGTCCCTTTTGGCAACTGGGAAAACACTCTACAGGATGCACATTCCCCTGATGATGTCAGCACCCTATAAGTACAGCAGGAGAAGGAAAACTTCCCAGTAATGCGAATAGCGTGCTTTGTTAATGCGTCTGTCACGGGTGTCATGACATAGTTAGATAGGGGTTTGAATCCTACAACTGCCCAGTGTGTGTGTGGAGGGGGGTTAGTGTGTGTGCAAGTCTGCGTGAGGAAATTGTCCCTTTTGGCAACTGGGAAAACACTCTACAGGATGCACATTCCCCTATCTAAGCACTGATGATGTCAGCACCCTATAAGTTCAGCAGGAGAAGGGAAACCTCAAAGTAATGCAAATAGCGCACTCCGCTAATGCGTTTGTCATGAGTGTCGTAACATAGTTAGGTAAGGGTTTGATTCCTGCAACTGCCCAGTGCGTGTGCAAGTCTGTGTGAGAGAAATGTCCCTTTTGGCAACTGGGGAAAACACTCTACAGGATGCACATTCCCCTATCTAAGCACTGATGATGTCAGCACCCTATAAGTACAGCAGGAGGAGTGATAATTCCCAGTAATGCGAATAGCATGATCCGCTAACGCGTCTGTCACGAGTGTCATAACATAGTTAGGTAGGAGTTTGAATTCTGCAACTGCCCAGTGTGTGTGGAGCAGGGTTAGTGTGTGTGCAAGTCTGTGTGAGGGAAATGTCCCTTTTGGCAACTGGGGAAAACACTCTACAGGATGCACATTCCCCTATCTAAGCACTGATGATGTCAGCACCCTATAAGTACAGCAGGAAAAGAGAAACCTCCCAGTAATGCGAATAGCGTGCTCTGCTAATGTGTCTGTCACGAGTGTCATAACATTGTTAAGTAGGGGTTTGAATCTTGCAACTGCCCAGTGTGTGTGGAGGGGGGTTAGTATGTGTGCAAGTTTCTGTGAGGGAAATGTCCCTTTTGGCAACTGGGAAAACACTCTACAGGATGCACATTCCCCTGATGATGTCAGCACCCTATAAGTACAGCAGGAGAAGAAAAACTTCCCAGTAATGCGAATAGCGTGCTTTGTTAATGCGTCTGTCACGGGTGTCATGACATAGTTAGATAGGGGTTTGAATCCTACAACTGCCCAGTGTGTGTGTGGAGGGGGGTTAGGGTGTGTGCAAGTCTGCGTGAGGAAAATGTCCCTTTTGGCAACTGGGAAAACACTCTACAGGATGCACATTCCCCTATCTAAGCACTGATGATGTCAGCACCCTATAAGTTCAGCAGGAGAAGGGAAACCTCCAAGTAATGCAAATAGCGCACTCCGCTAATGCATTTGTCATGAGTGTCGTAACATAGTTAGGTAAGGGTTTGATTCCTACAACTGCCCAGTGTGTGTGGAGGAGGGTTAGTGCGTGTGCAAGTCTGTGTGAGAGAAATGTCCCTTTTGGCAACTGGGGAAAACACTCTACAGGATGCACATTCCCCTATCTAAGCACTGATGATGTCAGCACCCTATAAGTACAGCAGGAAAAGAGAAACCTCCCAGTAATGCGAATAGCGTGCTCTGCTAATGTGTCTGTCACGAGTGTCATAGCATAGTTAAGTAGGGGTTTGAATCTTACAACTGCCCAGTAATGCGAATAGCTCGCTCTCCTAATGGATCTGTCATGAGTGTCATAACATAGTTAGGTAGGAGTTTGAATCCTGCAACTGTCCAGTGTGGGTGGAGGGGGTTAGTGTGTGTGCAAGTCTGTGTAAAGGAAGTGTCCCTTTTGGCAACTGGGAAAACACTCTACAGGATGCACATTCCCATATCTAAGCACTGATGATGTCAGCACCCTATAAGTACAGCAGGAGAAGGGAAACCTCCCAGTAATGCGAATAGTGCGCTCTGCTAATGCGTCTGGCACGAGTGTCATAACATAGTTAGATAGGGGTTTGACTCCTGCAACTGCCCCGTGTGTGTGGAGGGGGTTAGTGTGTGTGCAAGTCTGTGTAAGGGAAATCCCCCTTTTGGCAACTGGGAAAACACTCTACAGAATGCACATTCCCCTATCTAAGCACTGATGATGTCAGCACCCTATAAGTACAGCTGGAGAAGGGACACCTCCCACTTATCCAAATAGCGCACTCTGCTAATGCGTTTCTCTCAAGTGTCATAACATAGTTAGGTAGGGGTTTAAAACCTGCAAATGGCAAGTGTGTGTGTTTGGATGAGGAGAGTTTGTGTGTGTGCAATTCTGTATTAAAGACATGTGCTTTTTGGCAATCAGGGGATCACACTACATAATGCAGATTACCCTTTCCAAACACTGATGATGTCAGCACCCTATAATTACAGCCGGAGAAGAGGAACTCCCTAGTAATCTGAATAGTGCACTTTGCTAATGTGTCTCTTTCACATGTCGTGACATAGTTAGGTAGGGGTATGAATCCTGCAAATGGCAAGTGTGTGTGTGTGTGGGGGGGGTGTAATTGCAAGTGTGAGAGAACAGATCCTTTTGGCAAATACTACAATACACCAGATGCTGCATATTCCCCCAGTAAACACAGGGGATGTCACCACACTATCAGTACAGCCAAACAGGGCTACTTGCCCAGTAATGCCAATCGTGCGCTCCGCTACTGGGTCTATTACCACTGTCAGAGCACAGATAGGTATGTTTTGGAAACCCACAACTGCCACGTGTGGTTGTGTCACACAATATGACCATGTGTGGGTTGTTGTTCATAACAATGCATGCCATTGCCTAAACCAGCAATGGCAATGCACACATGATGTATGTGTGTGACACATACACATATATACCTGTGACCTTCAGTAGTTACCATGTCTGACACGTGCCTCAAGTGGATAAATGGTATTCGCAATGCATAACAATATGACTGTGTCTTACTGTGCAGGGGCCGCACGCTGTATGTGTCTATACAGTGTGGGTTGTATATGTTATAATACCTACAGCAGGGGATACACATCTGATCTGGGCCATATAGTCTACATGTAGTCGATGAACAGGTGCTGCATGTTCCCACCTGTTGTGGGAGTGGTAACATGTTGTTCCACTGCAATTTAGTGACTACATGCTGGGAACCTTTCAGCTAGTGTGTTGTAGCTACAGTAATGCTCACGCACAATGTTTGGCTGGATGCAGTCCAGCCATATAAAGACATTTCTTGAGACTGTCATATTGCCAGTGTTGTTAGGGAGGATAGGTGGGTTTCCTGTGTATGGGAGGGTTGTGTGTGCCAGGCTATGAATCAGAAGGCAGTAACACACTGTTAGCTGCTCATGGATAGGCCCTGATGCTTTGTGCTGTGCCAACAACCTGGAGGTGTGTGTATCTGTGGTGCCTTGGGATACCACCCCCCTGTCCATGTGTGTTACATGTGTAGGGGACGATAAGCATGGTATGAGGTATAACCTGGCAGTGATGGGTTGCACCTGTGAGCCGTGAATCAGGAATCTGGTACTGCACAGATATTGCAGTTCACCGTGCTGAGGACAGTGTCCAGTGCATGCATCTTGCAGTGTACACTGCTGGTGTTGTGTAGCATCACTGTTAGTGTCCTAGCCTGTGTGATACCCATGGAGGTTGCTATGTAATCCATGTCCTGCAGTAAAAGGCACTATGTGTGTATCAAGGGGCTTCGCCAATATACAATGGCCCATGGGTGTCACGTGCAAGCTGCCACTCGCAAATCATTGTGGCTTCCCTAGCATGTAAGCACACGTTGACAGCCATTGGATACCCTATGAATGACATTGGAGATTGAACAGAATGTAGACATAGAACACCCTTCCTACATATTGTGGTAGCATACCTGGTGAGGGTATGATGGCAACCAAGATCAGGCTCATACTGGCCCATGCCACATGCTGAGAGGTCCCTTCTGTGTTCCCTATCATGTAGTCCAGGGAGGTATGTCTCAGGTCATCCATAGTGGCATGGTCAATGACCGAGTCATATGTGTCCATGCCTCTGACTGACCTGTATGCATGTGTTTTGTGGTGGACCATAGTGCCCCACAGGCATATCACTGTGACCTTCACCATGTACAGCCTGTTGAGCGGGACCCCACTGCAGCAGCCAAGAGAGGTACCTGACACATCTGTAGCAGGTGTGCTGTGTAGCCCTACAGGCTGTGAGTGTGTGGCACACGGGATGTGTGTGCCATGTGTGGCATGTGCTCTGTTCTGACATAACATATGCCTGTGTGCCAGCTGCAGAGGTGTGTGATGCTCAGGCAGGATGCTATTCTCCAAGTATGCCCCAGTGTGTTCAGATTTCTGTCAGTGCGTGTCTATGTCAGACTGGTATTGTAGTCACTGTAGTATGTCATGCCACCTGACAGGGTATGGCAGTACTGGGTTCAGAGTGCTCAGTCCCCAGATTGGCTATGTGGTGGCATCCCACACATGTGTTGTACGTTCCTGGCCAGGGGAGAGGGTTGACTGCATACATGTGGCAGCTGTGACATTGCCACGTGACTCACATAAACCACAACTGGACCATAGAGGTGATTCTCAGGTTACCTTTGCACATGCTACCATAGTAGTGTGATTGCCATGGTGATTACCAACACATAGGGCCAATGGGGAACAACATACTGAAGGTGTATATGTGTGGGTGTACTGCTACTGATTTCATAGCACTGGCATATATGGCTGCACACGTGGGTAAATGCCAGGTAAGTCATGTGCAATGTGTCACAGGCAACGTACATGCGAACAGGACAGACATTGACGTTCTGTCATGTGGAAACTTGACATATGTATAGTACGCTATGCAGATGTCACTAGGAGTCCACAGAAGCTCTGTAACTCTGCATTGCAGGTGGAAGCAGTGTTCCAGGGAACCCCAAGCAAACATGCATGCAAACAAAGCTACAGTAAGCAGGGCTGGAAGTAGTCCATTGTACAACAAAGAAGGGGTAACACTAACAGTAGGTAACAGTGCAAATATGTAGGCACTATCAACATGTACCCAGGAATGCACAGCTCAGATGTCTATGGTAGAACTGATATTATGTCATAGTTAATTGTGATTTGTATTACATTGGTACTGCACACATATCAACATGTGCAAACATCCACATTGCATAGTCGTAGGGCAACTTGCCACCATTACTGTACATGTCCATCATTGCGTATCACTACTTGCATTAGCTTCTCCCCTGTGCTACCTATGTATGTGGCTATCTGTTGACATCCTTACCACCGGTATGCAATAATGTGCAGCTGTTACACTATGGTACTTACTATGGGTGTAGATAACAATTTAGGACAGTCATACAGTTACTGCATCAGGCATGCTGGGCTATACACACAGTCATATCAGCACACTGTACTGTTACCAACATGATACTAGTAATACACTTCTATGTAGTCACCCTGTGCATCAGCAACGTGTTTACCTGTTCCTGCACTGATGGAGATTGCAGGAGGTGGCACAGTTTCATCATATGCATAGGGTTTTAATTAGGTATGCCTGAGTCTGCACTGATACCACCAATTGACATGTGTGTGTATGTGTGTTGGTGAGGGACAGCAGTACAGGGTGGGGCACTGTTGGTGCAGTGTGTGCGTGTATGTGGTAGCCCTAGGTGTTAACATTTCACATGTGTGTATGCATGCACACAGTTCCACCTCATGGCTGCCATATACTGGAGTTTGTGGACAGTCACAGACTGCACCTGGCAGGTCATACAGATCAGTGTCTGTGGGCATGGACACGGTACCTGTGCCTAGCAGGGGTGCTACGGACCGTATCCGGTACTAAGCCAGACTGGGTACTGTCATCAGAAGTGGGAGTGTGTTGACTGGACACAGGTCCCTGTTGGGACTGTCCAGAGCCACGTGCACGTGGTCTCCTGGGGCGTTCCGATGACAGCACAGACCCAGCATTGCTGGGGCTGCTGCTGGCACTATGGGGGCGTCCACGGGCCTGTTGTCATCCGTGCCGACTGCCAGCTGCTGCTGTTGCTGGCATACAGCCACGTCGACGCCGCAACCATCCACCATTGCCTTGGCTCATGGACATGTGGTTGTGGAACTGCTGTAATATGTCCCCACAATGTCTGTCTATGACATCGGTGAAATTACGGATAGCATCCGCGATGTCACGCATACTGTCAGTCATGGCTGTGCGACATGCTCTCAGCTCCCTCAGACCCTGTCTGGTGTACCTTTCCATACGTGACTGTGCCTGCATGACAGCCCGAGACATAGCTGAGGTTGACAGACCTCTTTGGGCACGTCTGCCAGAGGCAGTACGCCCACGGATGCTCCCACGAGAACCCATGGGCAAATGTCTGTGTGGTACCATCGCAGGACCCTGCCCATGGCTGCTGTGTGGGGGAAGCATGTGCCACAAATACCACATTACCCTGGTCAATGCCCACTGTATCCTGTCCATCACCTACGGACAAAGGTGACATAGGATGTACTGGCAGGATGACTGTGCGCAATGATGGGGTTGACAGCTGTGTACTGTCAATTGGCTGACCAATGATGGACCCTGACACACCTTCCTGTGCCATTACACAGATATCATCATTATCAGTACCTGTGGCACCAGATTCAGGTTCCCTGCTGCAGGACACCAGAGCAGCACCAGAACCTGTGGGAGGAAGACAGGAAACACAGTTTACAATGTCTACACAATGTTACCAGTGATGCACTAATGCACACATGCACACATGCACACGTGGACACATGCACACATGCACACGTGGACACTTGGGCACAGGCATACAGGCACACATGCACACATGCACACGTGCACACGTGGACACAGGCACACATGCACACATGCACACATGCACACGTGGACACAGGCACACATGCACACATGCACACGTGGACACAGGCACACATGCAGCCATGCACACATGCACACATGGACACAGGCACACATGCACACATGCACACCCCACAGTATACACACAGAGCACTACTGAGTTACACTAGTATTACTAGCACTATCAGGACTATTATAGGTATTGTTAAAACACACTCACCAGCATGGATGGGCTGCCTTGCTGTAACACCAGAGGGACCTGCAGAAATGAGGAGATTTATGTCAGTGGGCACAACTGTGCCATTGATACTGCATATGATACAGTGCAGTAGTACACCAGTTGCCTTTCACATGTCAGCTGCTGATATTGGCAATATCACACCTGCACAATTACATACTATGTTGACAGCTACATACCACAGACACACCTTACACATGCATAAACTAACAGTGTACAGAACATTCAAGTGTACATATGGCATATTACCTGCATGCTCCATGTCGTGTTGCTGTGTGGATCCGGCCTCCATCATGATGCAGGTGTGTTGCTGTTGATGTTCCGGGGCTGGAGCCCCAACACTTAGGAGTAGCCCCTCCAGTCTGGTGAGGGGGGGATGTGTGTCCACCCCACCTCTTGTGGCGACCTGTTGCCTGTGGATATCCGACGCACGCTGACGGACATTTCTGATTAAATCACTGCAGTGATGTCGTACCTGCTCATATGTCCTATTATGCGTGCCAATGTCATTTACCCTACGGACAAGGTCTTGCCACAGTGCAGCTTTCTCCTGCTGATTCTGGCTGGTGCGGGAAAACAGTATGTCATAATCCCACACCAGGCTCTGGTGTATCTCTTCATCTTCTGCAGCAGAGTAGGCAGGATTTCGCTGATGCGCCATGTCCCTGGAAGAGAACACAAACAGGATATCAGCAGACTATGTCAGCAATATATGGCACACATACCATACATGATACTCAACTGTAGTGATATACTACTACTCCCATATGTAGCATGTGTGTGTCTCTTGGTGGATACACAAGTACATGGCCAGATATCAGTGCTCACCCAACACCTGTGCAACAATACCTGCCACATTCTATACAACATAGTAGCATGCCCCATCGGTCAGCACACTGAGACAGGTCCAATGCACAACCTCACTATGGGGGTTCATACCAAGGTACTGTATGTGGAACGCCATCCACTAGTGTGATCTGGACACATATTACTCTGCCTGGATATACATATCCCACCACCACCACCACCAGCACAGTAGACTACTTTGATATATATGTGATTAGACAGATATTCACTTGTTAGGACTGACATGGTATCCATGCAGCCCACTGGGCCAGTGGAAGCCACAACCCACACTGCTGACCCCTTTGCGAATGCTTCCCACGGACATCCCAAAGAATGCATGGAACATGCACACACATTTCTAACCCAGACCCTATGCACAAAGGTTAGGCATCCTGTCTGGTGGACCCCAGCCAAAGGCAGATTGTATAACGATAGAAGGAGGCTACTGCAGGACAGAGCAGATTCACATAAAGGGAAGGCATCTGTGGTCAGCACTGGTAATAAGCTACGGTCTCTCATAACAACATCCACGGCCTACTCTGGGAGGGCAATGGCCACGAACACTATAGATAACCACAAGGCCTTCTTCAGTTATGTTACACATATGGACCAAACATCTCAGATATGCTCTGGGTTACTACACACCTACTTAACATTCACTGAACACACAGATTTTGGCAACATTCTGGCAGACAGGTTCAGTGCACGTATCCCCCCTCCTTCTCCCACACACTTAGAAATACTTATCACAGCTGAATGTAACCTCCCTATCATCTCAGATGTCCAGGTGAGGGCCGCCCTCAGCAAAGCAGAACACACAGCATCAATGTGACCTGATGGTATCCCTGGATGTGTGCTATGTGAACTCCAAGAGGACATACAACCGCATATAAGACTGATATTTAACCTTGGCCATACTACGGGATATGTACCTGAACACTGGCATACAGCAACAGTGGTCCCACTCCACTAAGGAGGCACCTCTACTGACCCTGGGAACTCCCGCCCCATAAGCTTAACCAGCCTGATCTGCAAAGCTATGGAATGATTCAGTATGGGATGCATATACAGTGATATTGGGTACCTGCAGACACTTGTTCCCAGCCAGTTTGCATTTGTGATGGTCTGATCCTGCCTTTTGAACCTGGTTGACCTTTCAAAACAGTCACTACAGCCATTGATGAGGGCAACGCAGTCCATACAGCCTACCTGGACTTGCCTAAGGCCTTCAACACAGTACTCCACTCAGGCATCATAGACAAGCTCATTAGCTTACATGTTACTACATATGTCACATGATGGGTTGCACACTGGTTGACATACAGAATCCATAATATTGATATTGCAGGAGCCATGTCAGACTCAATGCCAGTCACATGTGGTATCCCACAGGCCTCTGTCCTAGGACCCCTCTTGTTTGGCATTTACTTCTCAGATGTGAAAGCAAACATGTGCGGGTTGTGGATGACAAAGTTCCCAGATGACTGAAAACTAAGCGCCATAGTCATTACACCAGCTGACACACACATCCTACAGACAGGCCTCACTGAAATGGACAACTGGTGCCAGGATCATGGCCTAACACTAATGACATGTAATGTGTAGTCATCCCCTTTGGGTGGAACTACGTGCACACAACATATCACATGGACATACCTATAGATACAGACCTATGACACATATGGAGGGTTCACAGGATGTAGACTATTAACTTGTTACTTTACATTACCTGTGTTTGTCACAGCTGGTTGCGTTACCGTTACTACAGCTTCCTGCTGCTGCTAGCCCAGCTTGGTACTGACACTGCTGACAGCTTCAACTTAGTTTGTGTAACATGTGTTGTTGTTTGTGTTCTTATTTTCTTTTTTTTCTTTCTCTCTCTCTCTCTCTCTCTCTGTCTGCCTCCAGACAGTGCAATGAAAGTATTGCATGTGTGGAGTGTGAGTACAGGATGCTTTTGTAGGTATCTGCATAAGTCCATGTGATGGCCTCTGCACCAATTGTAAGCCAGCATTTGCTAATTGCATGCAGCCAGTTGTGTACTGATTGCAGTTCTCACTGTGATTTCAGGACAGTGCTATAAAAGGGTATGTGAGATAGGCGTTGCCCTTTCAGATTGTAAGGGCGGGGACCATGCTGGTATTCTGTGGACACTGTTCTGTGAGTGTAAAGACTAGTATCTCTCTCATGATTCAGGCTGTGTTGTAGAGTCACATTTCTCCATTCCTCTCTCCTGTTTCCTGTAGTAAGTGTGTATGCACACTGACACCTACAAATATATATATATATATATATATATATATATATATATATATATATATATATAAATATACATATATTTATATATGTACATTAACTGACATTATTACCTACTAGCTACCAACTAGCATGGCTGTTTCTGTTCACACACTACTATTTTGGAAATCCGACACTAGAAAAAAGTATCCACGGGTACAACAACTCTTCCAAAAGCACACCAACAACCCAAGGATGCACCACGATCCACAATTTTCTTGAAAACAGGTTTATTAATCCAACAATACAGGACTTAACACGATTTGTTAAGCGCTTTCGTGTAGACCATACACTTCATCAGAACAATTAAAAATGCCATGTACAACATTTAAATAGTAAAAAAACCGCCAAAAACATCAACCAGGTTAACAGAATTAAAACAGATCACACAACCATTTAAAGCTGTAACACCAATAATGCAGAATGCAAGACCGAACTCATGCAATAACCCTCCAAGTGTCTACATAATGTGTTACTAGCTTCATAATATATTAAAAAGTATTAAAAAATGGTGAATAATAATATTCTGACGTGGAATATTGTAGTGAAAACTAATAAACCCTACATCTTACGGGATGATGAAATATCCCTGTACATATAATATAATATTACAAATTGACATATCCTAACCACAATCTATCTCAAAAGTGGTTTAGTTGGAATCACTTCGTTTAAACCAGGATGACATGAAGCATTTAGCTTCAACTGCCATCTGATTTCCTTCTCACCCACTAACCCTTTGATGTCACCCCCCCGCGGGTTACCATGGACCATGTCTATGATCGCAAACTTAAATTTGTCACACGTACTATTCAAAATATGACGAGACAAAGCGTTGTTGACATCCTGTTTTTTTATACAATATAAATGATCATAGATCCTGTTTTTAAACTGCCTGTCGGTTTTGCCGACGTAGAAACATGGACAAGTACAACACATAGCAAGGTACACCAAGTGCCGAGATTGGCAATTCCCATTCACAAACCACACTTTGTTTTATTAATGTTTTAAGGGTACAACAATTTCCTTCATATATGTATGCACATTGTGTGCAACACCCACATTGTGAGTCCCTTTATTCATTTTAGATTTATTGTAATTTTGCCTACCCACCTTTGATTCAATAATATTCTTCATGTTAAAACCAGTCTTATAAACAAAGAATGGTTTCTCAGTAATGAAAGGCTGAATCTCCTCGTCACTACTAAGAATATTCCAATTCTTGTAAAGAATGTCCTTGACCTTGTTCACATGTTTGCCATATTTCAAAATAAAAGTTTTGGACAAATTTACACCATTAGTGTGTGTTGGACCTGATAGATTACTATCCCCACTTTGGTGTGAGCCCAGGAAGATATGGATGTCCCTATCCCCAAAAGTGGCAAGTATTTTATACCCCATTCACTAGCCACATATTGGGTTATGTCCTTAATCATATGTTTGGGGTACCCTTTTTCCTCAAACATCTTCCCAATAAATTCCAATTCCTGTCTCATTTTGTTTTCCGTGGACGTCATTCTAGCAGCCCGTATGCATTGACCCTTTAAAATACTACGTTTCTGTGCATACGGATGCATGCTGCTAAAATCAAGATAGCTATTGCTAAAAGTATCTTTTCTATATATGTGAGACTGAAAACACTCACCATCACTATATATAAAGACGTCCAAATAATTAATGCCTACGTTGCTACATTGGTACACAAATTCCAAGAAGGGGTAGTATGATTAATATAATCAATAAAATTTTGTAACCCAGTGGTATCCCCCTTCCACAAAATGAACAAATCGTCCAAATATCGGACATAACAGGAAATCTGACTCATCCACCTGGTGTTGAAAATGAATTCTTCCTCCCAGTCCAGGAGAACCAAATTGGCGTATATGGGGGCACAAGCTGCCCCCATAGCAACACCGGAAATCTGTTTATAATATTCGCCTTCATATATGAAGTTGTTCTCGAGGACCAGTTCCATAAGGGACATAGTAAGCTGAATTTTATCCCAACAAAAACCACTGTGTTTTCTTAAACTATTACCAAATCTATTAAGTCCATCCTCCTTTGGTATGCAGGTGAATAAATCTTTGATGTCAATTGTGACGAAAATCAAATCTGGACCCCACACATCCTTGGTGAAAATCCCAAGAAAATCCCAGGAGTCCATCATGATATGCTTGGTGTTGATAATGATATGTTTCAACCAGCTGTCAATCACCCTCCCAATGGGAAAAGTCTTGCTATGACTACCAGCAATAATGGGTCTGAATGGGGGATGAATTACGTCCTTATGGACCTTAGGTATTCCAAAAATGGTAGCAAGCACAGGAAAATCTACTTTTATAAACTTATACAAGTCTTCATCGATCCTTTGGTCCAACAAGAATTCTTCAATATAAGAGTCAATTCTACTATGTGCAATGTTTATTTGATTAAGACTGTAGGCTTCATAGTGTGCTGTGTTGTTTAATATGTCGAACATCTTGTCGACATAAGCACCCTGATCATACAATGCCGCCACCCTTATCTGCCGACATTATCCTGATGTTATGTCTACAAAGTGTGTCTATAACATCCCACATGTTGTTGTCTGTAACACCCTTAACCATAACACCATTGGCCGAATAATTTCTTGTCTGATTACATAAATCATAAAAGCTGTTGTTAACCACTTTTTCAAATGAAACCAAGGTCTTATGCATAGGTGGCGTGAAGGTGCTACGTTTCTTAAGCTGGTTACCAGTTAAGGGTTGTGAACCATTGTCATGAAAAATATTCCTAAATTAAGTTTTCTAAGGAACATTTTAAATTCAACCAGGGTATCAACAATATCGAATGGAGCACTGGGTGTGTATTTCATGCCCTTTGAAAAAATAGAAAAAAATTCCTTTTAATGGGGTAAGTAGTATAGTTGTAAATCTTCATATCCCCTTGAATGTTTACTATATCATCCACACTACCTGTGCTCAAATTCATCTCATGATCAGTCGGCAAAGTTTTGTTAACTAATTCCTGTTGTGATGCCAATTTTTCACAAACCCCTCTGTCCCCACTCTTCCCTTCTGTTCCACCTCCTCCCTTCCTGTGCTAAAAAAGCTTGGCCTTCTTGAACTTGATTGTTATCCCCCTTATGTACAACCTGAGTGTAGTTACTATAGTTCCTAGTCCATTTGTATGCTGTACCATTTTCATACTGCTTTAAATCCTAAGGAACTTCTTACTTTTCTATCAAAACTCTTCTTGCTGATACTTTCCATATTCAAACTGCTTTAATACAGTTTTTCCCACTGTGGGAACACTAAATCTTTAGTAACAGCCTGGCTGATCTCGTCAGCTTCGGCCATTAAACTACTAAGTTTACAATCATTGCAAAATACCAGGAAGTTCATAAATTGTCTACCAAAATTGTTAAACATGTCCTCACATTTTTAGTATTCTCACCATTCAAATCTATCCCTATAGGAACCTTGAAAAATCGAAGGCCCATGGGAACAATGTTGCACTCAAGCATTTCCTCAGATACAAATTGTCTATCTGTAAGTTTTAATTTTATTAAGCTTGTTGCCAAGCCCAAAATCATGTCCTTTAAAGTAGACGAACCCCTCTCAATGCCATCATCTTCGTTATACACTTTTTAACATGGCTAAATTCAAAGGGATTTGGAAAAATTTGTCCAAGCAAGTTTTAGACTGGAAACTATTACCGTCTTTCAAAATAGGCAACTCGTTAGTAACAGTACCTTTTACATAGTCCAGTCTCCCATTCTGCTGCATCTCTTTAACGAATATGTTCTTTTGGTGGAACCGCTGGCTTAGCCCCCGAAATAAGATAGACATCATCCGTTTTGTTAAGTGAAACTCCAGTGAGGTCAAAAAAACCTTTGCTGTTATCTTTGCCCGAATGAGAAACGGGATCGGAGACTCCACAACAACTTGACCATTTGGTATACCCTCAGAACACTCAGTACCTGTAAGCAATGGTAACGAAGACTGTAGCGGAGATGCCGCTTCCTGTTGGACCCGATTGGTCACTGAGCTTGTCAATCTGGTTGGCGGAGATAGCAATTCAATAAGTCTAGTGATTTCACCCTTAAGGATAGCCAATTCGGTGGACTTTATCCATTTCATCCCTCGAACAGGAGAAGGTTAAGAACCGTCATTAGTGGAATCCATGATGTAAAAAGCGACACTAGAAAAAGTATCACGGTACAACAACTCTTCCAAAAGCACACCAACAACCCAAGGATGCACCACGATCCACAATTTTCTTGAAAACAGGTTTATTAATCCAACAATACAGGACTTAACACGATTTGTTAAGTGCTTTCGTGTAGACCATACACTTCATCAGAACAATTAAAAATGCCATGTACAACATTTAAATAGTAAAAAAAACGCCAAAAACATCAACCAGGTTAACAGAATTAAAACAGATCACAGGGATATTTCATCATCCCGTAAGATGTAGGGTTTATTAGTTTTCACTACAATATTCCACGTCAGAATATTATTATTCACCATTTTTTAATACTTTTTAATATATTATGAAGCTAGTAACACATTATGTAGACACTTGGAGGGTTATTGCATGAGTTCGGTCTTGCATTCTGCATTATTGGTGTTACAGCTTTAAATGGTTGTGTGATCTGTTTTAATTCTGTTAACCTGGTTGATGTTTTTGGCGTTTTTTTTACTATTTAAATGTTGTACATGGCATTTTTAATTGTTCTGATGAAGTGTATGGTCTACACGAAAGCGCTTAACAAATCGTGTTAAGTCCTGTATTGTTGGATTAATAAACCTGTTTTCAAGAAAATTGTGGATCGTGGTGCATCCTTGGGTTGTTGGTGTGCTTTTGGAAGAGTTGTTGTACCCGTGGATACTTTTTTCTAGTGTCGTTTTTTTACATCATGGATTCCACTAATGACGGTTCTTTAACCTTCTCTCCTGTTCGGAGGGATGAAATGGATAAAGTCCACTCGGAATTGGCTATCCTTAAGGGTGAAATCACTAGACTTATTGAATTGCTATCTCCGCCAACCAGATTGACAAGCTCAGTGACCAATCGGGTCCAACAGGAAGCGGCATCTCCGCTACAGTCTTCGTTACCATTGCTTACAGGTACTGAGTGTTCTGAGGGTATACCAAATGGTCAAGTTGTTGTGGAGTCTCCGGATCCCGTTTCTCATTCGGGCAAAGATAACAGCAAAGGTTTTTTTGACCTCACTGGAGTTTCACTTAACAAAACGGATGATGTCTATCTTATTTCGGGGGCTAAGCCCAAGCGGGTTCCACCGAAAAGAACATATTCCGTTAAAGAGATGCAGCAGAATGGGAGACTGGACTATGTAAAAGGTACTGTTACTAACGAGTTGCCTATTTTGAAAGACGGTAATAGTTTCCAGTCTAAAACTTGCTTGGACAAATTTTTCCAAATCCCCTTTGAATTTAGCCATGTTAAAAAAGTGTATAACGAAGATGATGGCATTGAGAGGGGTTCGTCTACTTTAAAGGACATGATTTTTGGGCTTGGCAACAAGCTTAATAAAATTAAAAACTTACAGATAGACAATTTGTATCTGAGGAAATGCTTGGAGTGCAACATTGTTCCCATGGGCCTTCGATTTTTCAAGGTTCCTATAGGGATAGATTTGAATGGTGAGAATACTAAAAAATGTGAGGACATGTTTAACAATTTTGGTAGACAATTTATGGACTTCCTGGTATCTTGCAATGATTGTAAACTTAGTAGTTTAATGGCCGAAGCTGACGAGATCAGCCAGGCTGTTACTAAAGATTTAGTGTTCCCACAGTGGGAAAAACTGTATTATAAGCAGTTTGAATATGCGGAAAGTATCAGCAAGAAGAGTTTTGATAGAAAAAGTAAGAAGTTCCTTAGGGATTTAAAGCAGTATGAAAATGGTACAGCATACAAATGGACTAGGAACTATAGTAACTACACTCAGGTTGTACATAAGGGGGATAACAATCAAGTTCAAGAAGGCCAAGCTTTTTTAGCACAGGAAGGGAGGAGGTGGAACAGAAGGGAAGAGTGGGGACACAGGGAGGGGTTTGTGAAAAATTGGCATCACAACAGGAATTAGTTAACAAAACTTTGCCGACTGATCATGAGATGAATTTGAGCACAGGTAGTGTGGATGATATAGTAAACATTCAAGGGGATATGAAGATTTACAACTATACTACTTACCCCATTAAAAAGGAATTTTTTTCTATTTTTTCAAAGGGCATGAAATACACACCCAGTGCTCCATTCGATATTGTTGATACCCTGGTTGAATTTAAAATGTTCCTTAGAAAACTTAATTTAGGAATATTTTTTCATGACAATGGTTCACAACCCTTAACTGGTAACCAGCTTAAGAAACGTAGCACCTTCACGCCACCTATGCATAAGACCTTGGTTTCATTTGAAAAAGTGGTTAACAACAGCTTTTATGATTTATGTAATCAGACAAGAAATTATTCGGCCAATGGTGTTATGGTTAAGGGTGTTACAGACAACAACGTGTGGGATGTTATAGACACACTTTGTAGACATAACATCAGGATAATGTCGGCAGATAAGGGTGGCGGCATTGTGTTGTATGATCAGGGTGCTTATGTCGACAAGATGTTCGACATATTAAACAACACAGCACACTATGAAGCCTACAGTCTTAATCAAATAAACATTGCACATAGTAGAATTGACTCTTATATTGAAGAATTCTTGTTGGACCAAAGGATCGATGAAGACTTGTATAAGTTTATAAAAGTAGATTTTCCTGTGCTTGCTACCATTTTTGGAATACCTAAGGTCCATAAGGACGTAATTCATCCCCCATTCAGACCCATTATTGCTGGTAGTCATAGCAAGACTTTTCCCATTGGGAGGGTGATTGACAGCTGGTTGAAACATATCATTATCAACACCAAGCATATCATGAGGGACTCCTGGGATTTTCTTGGGATTTTCACCAAGGATGTGTGGGGTCCAGATTTGATTTTCGTCACAATTGACATCAAAGATTTATTCACCTGCATACCAAAGGAGGATGGACTTAATAGATTTGGTAATAGTTTAAGAAAACACAGTGGTTTTTGTTGGGATAAAATTCAGCTTACTATGTCCCTTATGGAACTGGTCCTCGAGAACAACTTCATATACTATGAAGGCGAATATTATAAACAGATTTCCGGTGTTGCTATGGGGGCAGCTTGTGCCCCCATATACGCCAATTTGGTTCTCCTGGACTGGGAGGAAGAATTCATTTTCAACACCAGGTGGATGAGTCAGATTTCCTGTTATGTCCGATATTTGGACGATTTGTTCATTTTGTGGAAGGGGGATACCACTGGGTTACAAAATTTTATTGATTATATTAATCATACTACCCCCTTCTTGGAATTTGTGTACCAATGTAGCAACGTAGGCATTAATTATTTGGACGTCTTTATATATAGTGATGGTGAGTGTTTTCAGTCTCACATATATAGAAAAGATACTTTTAGCAATAGCTATCTTGATTTTAGCAGCATGCATCCGTATGCACAGAAACGTAGTATTTTAAAGGGTCAATGCATACGGGCTGCTAGAATGACGTCCACGGAAAACAAAATGAGACAGGAATTGGAATTTATTGGGAAGATGTTTGAGGAAAAAGGGTACCCCAAACATATGATTAAGGACATAACCCAATATGTGGCTAGTGAATGGGGTATAAAATACTTGCCACTTTTGGGGATAGGGACATCCATATCTTCCCTGGGCTCACACCAAAGTGGGGATAGTAATCTATCAGGTCCAACACACACTAATGGTGTAAATTTGTCCAAAACTTTTATTTTGAAATATGGCAAACATGTGAACAAGGTCAAGGACATTCTTTACAAGAATTGGAATATTCTTAGTAGTGACGAGGAGATTCAGCCTTTCATTACTGAGAAACCATTCTTTGTTTATAAGACTGGTTTTAACATGAAGAATATTATTGAATCAAAGGTGGGTAGGCAAAATTACAATAAATCTAAAATGAATAAAGGGACTCACAAATGTGGGTGTTGCACACAATGTGCATACATATATGAAGGAAATTGTTGTACCCTTAAAAACATTAATAAAAACAAAGTGTGGTTTGTGAATGGGAATTGCCAATCTCGGCACTTGGTGTACCTTGCTATGTGTTGTACTTGTCCATGTTTCTACGTCGGCAAAACCGACAGGCAGTTTAAAAACAGGATCTATGATCATTTATATTGTATAAAAAAACAGGATGTCAACAACGCTTTGTCTCGTCATATTTTGAATAGTACGACGTGTGACAAATTTAAGTTTGCGATCATAGACATGGTCCATGGTAACCCGCGGGGGGGTGACATCAAAGGGTTAGTGGGTGAGAAGGAAATCAGATGGCAGTTGAAGCTAAATGCTTCATGTCATCCTGGTTTAAACGAAGTGATTCCAACTAAACCACTTTTGAGATAGATTGTGGTTAGGATATGTCAATTTGTAATATTATATTATATGTACAGGGATATTTCATCATCCCGTAAGATGTAGGGTTTATTAGTTTTCACTACAATATTCCACGTCAGAATATTATTATTCACCATTTTTTAATACTTTTTAATATATTATGAAGCTAGTAACACATTATGTAGACACTTGGAGGGTTATTGCATGAGTTCGGTCTTGCATTCTGCATTATTGGTGTTACAGCTTTAAATGGTTGTGTGATCTGTTTTAATTCTGTTAACCTGGTTGATGTTTTTGGCGGTTTTTTTACTATTTAAATGTTGTACATGGCATTTTTAATTGTTCTGATGAAGTGTATGGTCTACACGAAAGCGCTTAACAAATCGTGTTAAGTCCTGTATTGTTGGATTAATAAACCTGTTTTCAAGAAAATTGTGGATCGTGGTGCATCCTTGGGTTGTTGGTGTATTTTGGAAATCCACTAGATTTGATAGTAAGTATACATGACATGCTTTGTGTACTACACATCCTATATTCCCTTTACATTCATTCCTACTATTACACGATATATTTATTTTATCACAATGTTCTTGTGTAACAGTCATGGCTTAGTGGTAGGTCATGCAGACTACTGTTTCCTGGGTTCGGGACTGACAGTGGGATTTTATTTTGCTTTTGAACTGACTACAGGACCTGTCAATCAGGGTGACTAAGGCACTTTTAAGCAGTTGTAACCGGGTTAGCGCTGGTTTGTGCGGAGCTCATGCATGCGCACTGGCGTTCAGCTCCGTGCACACCCGCTTACAACCGCTTAACAGTGCTTACTCTGGCGCACACCTGCACTATTTTCTTTGAAAGAAATGAAAATGGGGAGACAGGAAAGTGGTGAAAAAGGGGTCACAAAGAGGGTAAGACAGTAGGGAAACAAGCTTGGGTTTTGCAGGAGGGATGTAGGTAAAGCCCATAGCTGCCCATTTCTTCATCAGCAACAGCTGTGCATATGTATGTAATTTGGTGTGACATTTGAAACCTTCCACCCCTGAGAGAGGTGTCAGGACAACAATAATACTTGTTGTACAGCCAATTGTAATTGATAGTTTCCATGTCCAGCAGACATGTATGCGGAATGGGCAGCTATGTATGGGGTGTAATTTTTTTGTGGGTACAGAGTGCCCTTTTTTTTTTTTCAGGTGAGAGTGGTATGTCAGGTGAAGGAAGTCGGTATAGCTGGGGAGGTAGGTTAGGTAGGTCAACAGACAAGACAAACAAGACGCATACAGGGGTGGTGTATGACATGTGTGGGGGGGTTACACAATTGACGGGGACGGATGTTTGGATATCCAGAGCCCATGAGCCCACAGATGGCAACAGTGGAACTGATATCCCCACCCATGGGCAGTTGCCACTGTTCCTTCACTGCCCAGGATGGGGCTGTGCTGGGGGCTGTGTAGGCCGGGCAACAGGCATGCCCGTAAGTTGTGCCACCTGTGCCTCAAGCTGGCGTAGGGGCCCAAGAACAGAGTCCCAGATCTCCCTACGCACCACAGTCTGGACGCTACAGAGGGTGAGTGGTGGTTCTCCTCCGGCCACACTTGCAGAGGGGGGATGGGCCCCATCCCCTGCAGCGCTTCCACCTGCAGGTGGCACAGGGCCACCGGAGGAGGGTCCAGACTGGGCACTAGTGCCAGGTGCACTCGCCAGCTGAGGTGTGAGAGGTCGGTCCGCTGGGACCCGCCTTCCCTGTCGTCCTATGTTTTGCATTATGTCATGACAGTTTGGGTTAGTAAAATACAATACCATTTGCAATTAGTTGTAACAGCATGCATTAGTATTCCCATTAACCAAACACCCAGATATTCACACCATTGAACAGCGAGCATAACACATGCATAATTTGAACAGCAATACACAGTCCAACAGCATGCAGGGTTGATTGATGGCAACAGGCCATCAGGTTTGGATGTATGAACAGGGCAGATGCATCAATGTACATGCAAATATTTATGACCCAACAGGACAAATGTCCAGGGGTGTTAATTGTGATTGCACATACCAATTTCACGTGGAATGGATTATATGTGGTTATAGGGTGGGGTGAAGAAAATATTATTAACACCTTTGAATACCAATACATATGCTGTACATTTCTAATAGCTGCAGATATATACACACTACTGTTCTAACTACAGTTTCCTATATGATAACTACTTCAATTTGGTGATAGGACTGTTACTGCTACATCAATATACATTTTATTGTTATTCATACACGTTCATATCTGGCTTTGTTCAGCTACATCATCCTGCTACATTTGCTTTATATAGCTATAGACAACTGTGGATGTTTGGTATTTCAGACAATCATACTATCTGCATATTGCAGACTGAGAGCAACATATCCAGATTTTGGGATACACATTCCAGCTGCAGCAACACTTTGAACACATTTCGCAGTTTGGTTCTGCTTGTCACATTCATTTCATTCTGTACTGACTGCAGTATACTTTATTCAGGGGTTATTACTACTTTATTGGTGGATTCATAACTCTTTCTCACACTCTCTCACTTGTTTTCATTTTACTATTCAGGATGGTACTTAATTCTAGGCTTTATTGACATGTTTTACCTGTAGTTATGACAATCCTTTCCAGCAGTCTCACTTCTGTCATGTTTCAGTATTTCAACAGGGATATATTTCACACGTGATTTGCTCATCTTCTGCAGCTGTACTTTTCAGCCTGCTGCAGGTTGTGTACTATTATATTACAGGTGGGGCATCTTTATTTCAGACTTTATTTCAGACATTTTAATTTTTCTGTTTGGATTACAGACTGCAACACACTTTTGTAATCAAGCAATACTTGCAAACACTCTTACACTGTTACTTGCACATTTTATTACTTAGTGACTACACTGCACTCTTTTGCTAACTGTCATACTTTTATATTTCTTTACAGTTACTGGGAGAGGATTACTGACCTGCCTGGTGGCACAACCGCACCAGCCTATCGCCATAGGCTCTGCGGTTTGCAGAACGGACACCTGCAGCTGTAATATAAATGAAGTAATGTTGGAATACACATCTCCATAATATCAGCTAGTTTAATTTCTTACATACATAATTAAATGTAACTTACTCAGTAGTGGGGCATTGGGCATTTGCCGGGCCTCCTGGATCCAAAGGTTCAATTGGTCCTGCTTACGTCTCTTCAGGTCCGCATGGTGGTGACGGACCTGCTCACCAGTCCTTGGAATCCCTGTGGCACTGGTGAGATCATGAGCCAACCGGTCCCACGCCTCAGCCCTATATGCTCCCCACAGGACCTGGCCCTGCATGAGTTGGGCCTCATGATTGTGGACTAGGAGCCAGACCATATATCTGGACTCCTCAACACCCCACCTCTGTGCTCAAAAGCAACTACCATCACCTACTCCTGACATTCTGGCTGCAAGTTAGTTCTACAATCATTTATGCAGTGTATTCCCGCCTATGGGGCTTATATATGCCGTTTTTCCTGCACTTATCTGTGATTGGCCATTTTGGAATTGTATCAACTTCACACAACCTGCTTTGTCATGCTCCATTTTCTATTCATTCCTATATATTTGCTATTACTGCATTTCTAAGTACAGCTGTCATGGCTTAGTGGTTCAGTATCTTCACTATGGTGCATGGTATCCTGGGTTCGAACCTGGCCACTGCTTTTTATATTTTATGACTGTCAAGACAGGCTAGGGGGTGTGTCTGTGTAAAGGCAGTTTTGTTACAGCTTGCTCAACGTTGCCCGTCGGTTAGCTTGTTGGCACGGCGCGCAGCTCCATGCAAACGGGTTACGCTGGTCTACGCCTCATTTGGCTGTCAGCATGCATATTACGCTCAGCTCAGCTAGGGGCACACAGTTTCAGTGTGTTAAACCACTGCTCACCTACGGGCACTCATTTTACACCTGTTAAACCACTGCTCACCTACGGGCAGATGCACTCACCTTGTTAAACTGTAGCTCAGCTATAGGCACATCTGGCATTTTTTTATTATTTTGTTATCTCACATGTCTGCAAAATAAATGGCCTATTTCATTACATTTTACATAAGATATAATTTTATATGTGTACATATATGTCAGGGACTTGTTTCGTGCTTATTTTACTAATAATAAATACTGATATTGTGGGGGCTCGAACCATGACTGCCTGCTCTTCAGCCGACGTCTCTATGGCTACGCTATTGCTTTTTGACTTACTTTGCATAGTTAGTTCTTATATGCTTTTCCACTTACTGCTAACTGCGGCTGAGCTATGAGCACGCCTGCGCAAACGAGCGCACTCACGGGCAAACATCTTTACAATTTAAAAAAAATATATAACATGTTCATTTATATATTTTATGTTCATAGTCTGTGGGGGCATGTGTTGTGTTGTGTTTATTCACATTTCCATGGACTCTGTCGTGGGTGTTTACTTTGGGCATATTTACTCTTCTGGAGGCGTGTCCGCTTGCAGGGCTCGGCCTACGGACATGCCCCCTACTGTTTTCCACGGACCGTGTTAGCCTTAGATGTGATTCAGCATGCCCTCATGCACATGCATGACATGCTGACGTCACACCATTTAACTGCAGCCTCCGTGTAAGCCTTGTATCTCTTACACGGAGGCTTCGTGAATCCTGCCCAATATCTTTCAAATGCACGTCTTACTAAGTACGAAATAAGTTTAATGGGAAATCCTGCTTTACAAATTAAATGCTGCCCACCACTAAACCCTGCCTCTTTAATACCAACCTCAGACGAGGGCGAACCACATGATTGTGTGTTAGTGGTTAACTCCGTTCTCTCTCGTAGGTTGAATTTATTTGATATTACCAACCTCAGACGAGGGCGAACCACATGATTGTGTGTTAGGGGTTAACTCTGTTCTTTCTCCTAGGTTGAATTTATTTGATATTACCAACCTCAGACGCGGGCGAACCACATGATTGTGCGTTAGTAGTTAACTCTGTTCTTTCTCCTAGGTTGAATTTATTTGATATTACCAACCTCATACGCGGGCGAACCACATGATTGTGTGTTTATGGGTAACTCTGTTCTTTCTCCTAGGTTGAATTTATTTGATATTACCAACCTCAGACGAGGACGAACCACATGATTGTGTGTTAGAGGTTAACTCTGTTCTCTCTCGTAGGTTGAATTTATTTGATATTACCAACCTCAGACGCGGGCGAACCACATGATTGTGTGTTAGTGGGTAACTCTGTTCTTTCTCCTAGGTTGAATTTATTTGATATTACCAACCTCAGACGAGGACGAACCACATGATTGTGTGTTAGCGGTTAACTCTGTTCTCTCTCGTAGGTTGAATTTATTTGATATTACCAACCTCAGACGAGGGCGAACCACATGATTGTGTGTTAGTGGTTAACTCTGTTCTCTCTCCTAGGTTGAATTTACTTGATATTACCAACCTCAGACGAGGGCGAACCACATGATTGTGTGTTAGTGGTTAACTCTGTTCTCTCTCCTAGGTTGAATTTACTTGATACTCCTTTACTCTTTTGCAAAATCCTGATTTAGTTATTTTCGTTGATGGATCCTGTTTAAGAACAAACTCCGGAAAATTCCAAGCTGCTTGGTCAGTCTGCACACCGACTGAAGTATTGCAATCAGCACAATTACCTACTCTCGCCTCTGCGCAGGCCGCGGAATTAGTGGCATTATCACATGCATGTAAACTAGCTAAAGACAAGTCTGTTACTATTTAAACTGATTCCCGTTATGCCCATGGTGTTGTTCATGATTTTGGTATATTATGGAAAGAACGAGGGTTCTTAACATCTTCCAGAACACCCATTAAAAAACATTTTTATATCAATAATTTATTACAAGACTTATTGTTACCTTCTGAAATTGTTATTAAATGTGTAGCCCATCAATCCAATGACACTTTCGAGAGTAAAGGCAATAATTTTGCTGACTGGGCTGCTAAACAGGCTGCTTTATCACAAACTGTAAAGGGGCACTTTTTGCAGCCATTACAACCTATGAAAACTTTTGATGAAACAGTACTAAAAGCTTTACAGAATGAGAATCAGAAAGAAAAACATGGCTGGCTCAAAATTGTTTTAAACGATCTGATTTAATTTGGCAACATCCAGATGGCAGATTGGACTGCCCCCTATCCATGCTAAATTCCCTCATTAAAGCTTATCATTTGCCAGCCCATGTTGGGGTACAAGCTTTAATAAAACAAATCCAAAAGGACTGGTTTGCCCCAAAGCTTTCTGTTTCTGTACAGCACTTTGTGAACAAATGCTCCATTTGATTACAGTACAATATTTTCAAAGGCACAATGGCTCCCGTACAACCCTTACCAAAACCATTGGGACCATTTTGTGCTTTGCAATGGGATTTTATTGAATTACCACATTGTGCACGTTTTAAATATGTTTTAACTGTTACTGATGTTTTTTCTGAATGGTTAGAAGCATACCCTTTTGCGAAAAATGATACTATCTCAGTTGCTAAGAAACTTTGTTATGACTTTATACCTCGAATTGGTGTTCCTTGTTATATATATTCAGACCATGGAACACATTTTACAGCTCAATTAATTGACTCACTGTGTACTACATTGGGCATCACTCTAAAATTCCACTGTCCATATAGACCGCAGGCATCTGGAATTATAGAATGCATGAATCAAACACTGAAAATTAGACTAGCAAAAATTACTACTGAAACAGGCCTCACTTGGGTACAGGCCTTACTACTAGCTTTGCTCTCTATGAGAGCACAAGTACATCCTACTAAAGGTCTTTCTCCTCATGAAATTCTAATGGGCTGACCTATGCGAATACCCATGACTCCACCACCACCCTTTTCTGAGTACGATGCCTTTGATCATGATGTTATTGTATACTGCACTTCTCTTGTTTCTTTCTTACAGTGTTATCACCGCCAAGTAGCAGCTGCACAACATAACCCTGATGCTTTTATGTCTTCCAAACTACAACCAGGCGATTGGGTGCACGTCAAGTCTTTTTCCAGAAAAACAGCACTGCAACCTCGTTGGAAAGGGCCTTACCTAGTTCTATTGACAACCTCTTCAGCAGTACGATTACAAGGCTCACCAACCTGGATTCATATATCTCACGTTAAGAAAGTCATCCCTTCCGAAGATCAAACACCTCTACCTTTCACAGCTCCAGAATCTCCACCTATCGCTTCCTGTACTCGAAGCCATACTGTTTCTGCACCTATCAATGCCTGACATTTCTTCAATCGGAACACTTCTTCATTCTAATACCATACCACCAAAACCACCATTTCCACTGAGGTACTGTACAACAATCTTGGTGGTTATTTTTGTTGTTCTTATATTTTTACTGTGGCCATTCCTATGTTCCACTACAGTAATACCTCATGCCAAAATAACTGCATGGCATCCACCATTCAATACCTACCAAGCTATAAAATATACTTATGCATCATTCCTTAATGTTTCAAATTGCTGGATCTGCACTGCCATTCCTACGGTTCATGGGGGATTGATGCTAAATATAGTTCCTTTAGGGATTAAAGAGACATGGACGAATCTGATCTATGACACATCAAGACTTATTTCGAAACATAAAGTAGCATTACAGTTGTCTGTCCGTCAAAATGGAACTGTGTGTTTCCAGAAACTTGATAAAATCAGAGTAGGGTGGAGCCATTGCAACAAAACGGTGGTATATAACTGCACTGCATGGGGTTGTGTAACCAATTTCTCACCTATATCAAGAATTGTGAAAAACTCTATAGCTAACTTTTCCCGGAAAATAGAAACTGTCTACTGGAAAATATTTGAAGGGCGGCAGAATGCTGAGAATCACTTTAAGCCTATCAATATCACCATCAAAGTAGAGAACTGTTATTTTGTGTGTGAAAGAAAAGCATATAAATGGCTACCAGGAAACTGGTCTGGCAGCTGTTTCCTGGGGTACCTAGTTCCAGCTATCCGACATGTATCTACATTACCTAAGGGAAAAATTCAGAACGTTTGAGAGGTCAAGAAGCCTGACAATCCGGTAGGTAAAGTTGATGCTTCATGGATCTATCATCATGACCTGGCTCATGCTAGTACCAAAGGACTGTCCCATATGGACTTGGGTGATGATGTAATATCATGGGCTGGTATAATCCCGTCATACGGAGCAGTGAAATCAATTTGGGAACTGAGAAAGGTATCTAAACTGCTCGAAATCTTGAGCAATGCTACATTTTCTGCCCTAGAACTAGTAACTGATGAACTGACTGCTATGAGGGCTGTAGTACTCCAAAACCGCATGGACCTTGATTTCACCCTAGCGGCAAAAGGAGGAACTTGTGCTTTAATCCAGGAGGAGTGCTGTACTTTTATTCCTGACAATGAGCACGAAATTGAGAGTCACCTTGAACTGATTCAGAGAATTTTCAAACTTTCAGAGGCCAAAGAGGCTGATAGCTCAACATGGGCTTGGTTAACCAACCTGTTCTCAGGTTGGGGTGGTGGACTGCTGAAGCTGATCTTGTTAATTGCAGTATTAGCAATTGATGCTTTCATTGTCTTATTTCTAATCAAAGCACTGATCTTGAAATTGATATCTTCAAAAACTGTGAAAAAAATGCCTAAATTTTATATACCTGCACCTATGACTGTAGATAATGAAATGAAAATGTCTCTCAGTGATGAAAAGACTAGTAGCATAGTTATGCTAGATCTGTGGCAAATGTATGACAGGTTAAATGATGATGCTTACACAGCATCAAATGGGAGATTGTAGAATATGAACAGCCAAAGCATGTGTTTCAAGGGAATTGAGTATGTGACAGTTTGTATAAACTGAGATGTGCTGAGTACTGTTAACTCTGAACTGTGAACAATGGAAAATACTGAACAAGCTAGATTCTGCCTGAAGACAAGAAATGTGCCTTTTATGGAAGTATATCCGATTTTCTCTTTTGCCTAGAGATATGATGATGTGAATTGTCTTATGTTTACGGGTAAACCTTTGATTGGTTAATTGTCCTGTGTAATAATTTAATTGGTCCAGTTTTATATTTTTGTAATGTCAGCAATATCACCAGTATATAAGCTTGTTTATTTCTTTGTTCTGGGAGTCTCCCTGGTACTTTCCATGAGGCTCTCGCACGTGTGTACTATAGTTAATAAAAGCAACTGAAAGAGAGAAAGAAATGTATCTGTCTTCATTTTTAAAGTACTGTGTAATTTTACAAGAGTAATGGTGAGTGTGGAAGAGAGGTGAGGAAGAGAGTACAGGCAGGGGGGAGTGGGTGGAGAAGAGTGTCATAAGTGATTTATGACAGATGAGTACCAGTAAGAGTGAAAGGGAAGGTCTGCAAGAGGGAAGTGAGACTAGCTATGTTATATGGGTTGGAGACAGTGGCACTGACAAAAAGGCAGGAGTCAGAGGTAGAGTTAAAGATGTTAAGATTTGCACTGGGTGTGATGAGGGTAGACAGGATTAGGAATAAGTATATTAGAGGGTCAGCCCAGGTTGGATGGTTTGGAGACAAAGCCAGAGAGGTGAGATTGCATTGGTTTGAACTTATGCTGAGGAGGGATACTGGGTATATTGAGAAAAGGATGCTAAGGATGAAGCTGCCAGGTAAGAGGAAAAGAGGAAGGCCTAAGATACGGTTTATGGATGTGGTGAGAGAGGACATGCAGGTGTTTGTTGTGATAGAGCAAGATGCAGAGGACAGGAAGATATAGAAACAGATGATCCACTGTGGTGACCCCTAATGGGAACAGCCAAAAGAAAAACAATTCAAAAAGTCTCTTAGTGAGACAGGGCATTCTCTATTCTGTCTTGGATTTGATAAGAACCATTCACCACATCTGCCCTGCTCTGATGAAATAAGTTACTAGGAAATTGTATAATTCTCTTAGATTTAGTCAGGAATATAGCAAAGCTTAGTTTAGTTATTTTTCTTTATTTATTTGAGACTGTCCTGCAATGTTGTTTTAAATATTTCTTTGATTTTGAACTCTGATGTCACTGTGAATATATACTGAGCATTTTCTTCTTCTTTTATTATTTATTATTAAATATATTTAAACTTTTCATTGTGGCTAATCTGTGTAGAGATATTTAAGTTTTGAGAGAACTTGCATATTTATTTGGTGACACTGTGTAGGCCACTCCTAATAGCCTTGTCTTGGTCAAACTACCATTTGTATTAATAGTAACATTACGCAGTAAGACTGGACACCTGTATAAAGAGTTGTCTGGTGGTAGTGATAAATGGTCTATAGTATAAGCACGAACGCTTAGGTTGTCGAATGTAGCATGATCGAAACCTACTAAGCGAACAAACAATTCACTGAAAGCTCAAAACACAGAAATACACATCACCGAATTGTTCATAGGTTCATACTAGGCTATCTGCCCTAGGGCATTTATAAGCCTAGCCAGAGTGTGTTTGGCTTTCACCACCCATTTTAAATAAATTTTGCTATGCCCTTTTTCGAGGTTATAGGTTCATAGGTTCATACTAGGCTATCTGCCCTAGGGATATGTTTGGCCAAGACCGTTCCACCCACTAACAAAAACAAAACATACTTCCCACTACACTGCTCACTACATACTACCCACCCAAACAAAATAAATAAAACACATACATACACTAACCTAAACCCTACTTCTAAACCTACACTAACCCTTACATACATTACTTTCTAAACACTTACCTTAACCCGCACCCTAACCCTAAGGTCCGTAACCATCACACACTTACCTTAATAAGCTATACCCAAAGAAAATAAATAATCCACACACATACACTTAACAAAACCCTACTTCTAACCCTTACATACATTACTATCTATGCACTTACCTTAACCCGCACCCTAACCCTAAGGTCTGTAACTATTGCACATTTACCTTACGGAGCTATAACACAGATGGGCCAACTATGCCGAATCGGAATTTCAAATTTTGCGGTTTCCAGTGTTCAGTGTACTTGCAGTTTGCTTAATCGGTGTTGATCATGCCGTATTCGACAACCTAAGCATTTGCACTTGCCATATACACCCATGATAACTACCTTATAGTCTGGGAAAAAGAGGCATAGCTAATAAACCTGTGCCAGCCTTTCCCAGCTGTGTGTGTGTGTGTGTGTGTGTGTGTGTGTGTGTGTGTGTGTGTGTGTGTGTGTGTGTGTGTGTGTGTGTGTATATACACATCAAATCTCAAAGAGTGTGTGTGTCATCTACTTGGGCTGGGACACAAAGCACTGGTTGCACAAAGAGGGTGCTAGAGGTCTTGGATTGGCCACTCAGCTGAGATCTTAACTCTGTAGCTGTGCCAGTGGGGAGTCTTATTGCGGATCTGGAGAAAGAGGGAGCAACCAGCCCTGGACTGACTATGGTGGTTGTTTGCTCTTAAGGGAAAATGCACTTGATGCAGAGAGCTAAATATGGAAATACGGTGTGTACCTGTTATCCTTTCATTGTACATACCCCGCTGTTACCAATGGTGAGGATTTGGGCTCACTGATTACTGGTCCAGTGGCGAGTAGTCACAGGGGCCTTACTGATTCCAACCTCCTGGGTTGTATATGTGAGCCAGTTAACTATCCAGCATGTTATAAAGAGGTTTATACTAGCTCTCTATGTTTGTTAACAATGCCCAAGTGGTCTATTGTATTGAATGCTTTAGCCCGAACTATGTAGGCAGTATACCCATTTCCCCTCATCCATTGCCTTAGTGACCTTTTCAAAGAATTCCACCAGATTCAGTAAGCATAGCCTTCTTTTGACAAAGCCAAACTGGGATGGATCCAGTATCTGCATGTCTCCTATGTCCATGTTGATATTTTCCATAATAATTATTTCCATGGCTTTGCAAATAAAAGTAGTCAGACTAATGGATCTGTTGGAGGTCTTTATTTATGAAAGGGGATAACTATAACAGTCCTTTATTCAAGTGGCAAAAAAACTGTTTTAAGACTACAGTTAAATAATGACTCCAGGAGTCCTGATAAGTTGTATTTTAAACTGTTCAGAAAACATTGCAGGATGTTCTCTGGGCCCATTGAGGTCATGTTCTTAGCTTTAGAAAGTTCAGTCAGTACATGCCCCCTAGTTATAGCTGAAGTTGTCTGCTAACAGGTTCACTATATTTACAGCATCTGTGAATGTGATACCATTAACCACCAGTTCAACACATTGCTGTGTGCTGCTTTTAAGGTTTTTGACACAGCTTAAGAAGGCATTATGGTTGTCTTTCACCTGGGAGGCTATCTTAACCTCAAAGTTAGCTTTGCTTGGCCTAATTAGCCCTCTTAGTTGCCTATTTAGTTTGATGAGAAAAGTTAATCCTTATGGGAATTACCCTTCCTTATTTTTCTATAATTTGTTTCCTTTTGCTGTCTGAAGATAGGTGAAGGCTGCCAGCCTAGCCAGATAGAATTTCATAGATACTTCTGTCATTTGTAAATATTAATGTAAGCCAGAGGCTTGTTCTCTTAAATGTGAAAAGACTGCAATGGATATTGAACTGCAAAAATGTAACAGTGCACTCTGCTGTAAAAAAGCTAAGTCAAGCATTTCATGACTGTCTTTGATGTTAACATTTGGAGCTGATATGTCTAGAAGGAGACATCCTGCCTATTGTTTTAAGGCCAGAGTTAATGGTTAGAATTTGCAAGTATAAATGTCCTTTATTGTTCTGGTTTCTGACCAGGTGTAAAGAATGTAAATGTAGTTTCTGTTAGCCTGGGAACACCACAGACATGTGAAGAATGATGTCATGTGAAGCAGCTCTATGTTATCAATTTAAAGAGAGAGAATCAGAGTGCATTTTGTCTTTTAAACATCCAACATCACCAGCACTGCCTATTTCTATGTGTAAGTTATTTAGAACTGTGTTTTCTCTTAGAAATAGCTAGGAATTAAAAAGATTAGACTCGGTTGACTGTAAAGATGTAAATACTGCAAATTATGTTAGTACCTAAAAAAAAAATATATATATATTTTGCGCTGTTCTTACTATGTATACTTGCTGTTTGTACATTTTCTATTGTATTTTTATCTTGTGCATTTGCAACTTTGATTGTACTGCCTTTGGAGCTTTTCTCCCCCAGCCTCCACTGAAAATAGTTTCTTCGTGGCCCAGTGGACTTCCCCGGTAATCAAACTGAAAATAAATAAATACATAAATAAATAAAAGTGTTTTTCTCTGATATCAGAACTTTTCTACGGTATTATTTTAAGTATTTCTTTGTAATCTCTGAACTCTTGATTAGCACTGTGTAGTAAGAAGTATTTTCTTGTGTTTTTATAATTTATTATTAAATATTTTTAAACCTTTCAACTATGGCTGTTTAATGTAGAGATAATTTAAGCTCTAAGAATACATTGCATGTATATAGTGATGCTGTACCAAGTCACTCCAAGTAAGTCTTGACTATTTGGTCACACTTACCATTTGGATAATTATATTGCACATTAATAATTTGACACCCTTTTAAAGGTCTTTGAGTAGCTGATAAATATTAGTGGGTGGTGGCAATGATTTCTACCATATAGTCTGGTTAAAGGGGGCATAGCTGGAGAACCTGTGCCAGCCTTCCCCAGGAGTGTCTGTGTGGGTGTATAAACTCTTATGTGAAAGTGTGTGTGTCAGCTACATGGGCAGGGACATAAAGCACTGGTTGGATAGAGAGGATGCTGGAGGTTTAAGCTTGCCCACTAGGCTGAGATCTGGACCCTATAGCTTTGCCAGTGGAGAGTCTTATTGGGGACCTGGAAGAAAAGGGAGAGACCAGCCCCAGACTGACTGTGATCTCTGTGTGCTCTTAAGGGAAATTGTACTTTACTGTGTGGGTATTTATTATCCTTTCCCTATATGGACGCCACTCACTGGTGTTAGTGGTGATGATTGAGGGTCCTTGATTGCTGGGCCAGTGCACGGGTGTCACATATTAATTGGTGGCAGTGGTGGGATAGCCACACCACATATTAATTGGTTGGCAAATACTAATTGCCTTGTAGTGGTGTGGATAGAGTGAATTCCTGTAGCTTGTGGGCAGTGATCACTGAAGGTGTGTTTGTACTATAAATCAACCATGCAGTGAATACTCAGAGTTCAGATCACAATTGTTTTATTTCTTTTGTTAGCTTAGTTAGTCAGGGAGAGCAGACAGTATGTGTTCAGAGGAGTATGGAAAGCTGACAAGGAGCCAGCTGGCTGAGTTGTGCCAGGCTAGGGGACTGGTGCATGGAAACCTGACTAAGGCAGACATGACTGCAGCTTTGGTCACAGCTGCATCAGGAAACAGTAATCAGGAGGACGATCAGACTGGTAGTGGAGATGTACCACCCTCAGAGAATGGACAGCTCAACCTTTCTGCAGAGGACTTAAAAATCCATCTGTTGCTAAAGAGACTTGAGTTGGAGGCCAGGTGTTTGGAAATCAAAGCAGCTGAGAGACTGAGATGTCTACAGGCTGAGGAGAATGAGAAACTGCTACACCCAGAAGCTGAGAAAAAGGAGAGGCAGAAGCAGAATGAGAAGGAGGTGCTGACTCTTCACTAGAGTCATGGAGGTGATGGGGAAGGGAGTAACTGGACCCCAGAAGCACAAAAGGTCAGTAAATTTCTTCCACAGTTTAAAGAGGGGAATAATTTTGATAGTTTCATTCATATGTTTGAGAGAGTATGTAAACAGTATGATGTTGACCAAAGGCTCTAGGTATTGTTCTTGACCCCCTTACTCCATGATAAAGTTGTAACTGTGTTGTCTAAACTTGCTGATTGTGAATATTTTGATTATACTGCTGTAAACATCACTTGTTAGAATGTTTTAAGCTAACACCTGAAACGTATAGGAAAAAATTTCATGAACATAGACGCAAAGCAGATGAAAGTTTGTGTGAATATGTTGCTGAACAGAGCACTTATTTTCATGGGTGGGTGAGTGGATGTCAGGTCACCACCTCTGAAAGGCTGGCAGACCTTTTGGTGAGGGAACAAGCCCTTAGCTCTTTGCCTGAGGGCATGAGGATCTAATTAGCTAATAGACTATGTGCTACTTCAGATGAGTTGGTGAAGAAGGGAGACCTATACCTAGCAAGTAGGGCATCCCTGCACAAGAAAGGGACCCATTCCCAGTACCACTCAATGGGTCTGAAGGAACCCATGGTGGGCAGCACAGACTGACCCAACAGAATCTGCCAGTAGTAGGGGAAGCCACTAGTCCAGGTACATGTCCAGGACCTAGTGTTAAATGTTTTGAATGCAACCAGTGGGGCCATGTGGCATACAGATGTCCATGGAGGCAAGGTGAGGAACAAAAGGTGAGAGAGCCAGTAAGTGGGAAAGAAAAAAAGGCCAATACTGGGTTGTCTTGGGACAACACGGGTACCGAACTACCATCCTGCAGATGTTCTGATAGGGAAGGATTTGGATGAGGCAGTACCATGTGCTTATGCAGTTACACACAGTCAGGCTAGGAGACAAGCATAAGGGTCTGGTAGCCTGGGGGAGACCCAGACAGACTACATACTTGCAGCAAGGACTGGTGAGGTGGTTACTTCTGGGAGGGATCAGCAAAGCTGAAGGTGAGCCTATGCTGCTTGTGGGTACTAATGTTCCCTTGGACAGAGGGACTACAATGATAGAGGTGAGTAGTAGTACTTAGGCTGACAGTGAGGCACCACTGTCAGAGAATGACATACTTCCTGTGCAAGGGAAGCTGGGAAGGGTTACAAAGAGAGAGTTGAGACAGGCTCAGCTCTCCGACCCTACATTGCAAGGCCTGAGGCAGGTAACTAGTGAGGCACCTGATTCTCAAGGGAAACGGGAATCTGTATACAGGGACAAAGGGTTACTGTATATAGAGAGTGGACCCCTGAGGGATGGCTAAAAGGTGAGATGGTACAGCAGTTGGTAGTGCTTAGAGCCTACTATCTGGTGATTCTAACCATAGCCCATGATATTCCCTTTGCAGATCATATGGGCAGAAAACATACAAAGAAACATATTATGCAGAACTCTATTGGCCTGGAATTTCCAGAGATGTAACAGGGCACTGCAGAACTTGTGAGCAGTCCCAAAAGGTAAGCAAGGCAGGAGACAAGGTGAGAACTCCTTTGATGCCTTTGCCTGTAATTGAGGAGCCATTTCAAAGGGTAGCTATGGATATTGTGGGGCTTCTGAGTACCCCAAGTTCCACAGGGAAAAAGTATATCCTAGTGGTAGTGGATTATGCTACACGATACCCTGAGGCAATGGCGCTGTCTTCCCTTGAGGCAGAAAAGGTGGCAAATGCTTTGTTAGAGATTTTCAACAGGGTATGTTTCCCAAAAGAAATAATGACTGACAGTGGTGCCAATTTCATGTCAGACCTGCTGGCTTGTCTGCAAAAGTACTGTAGGGTGAAGCACCTGAAGACCATCCCCTACCATCCCCAGACTAATGGTCTGGTTGAGAGGTTAAACTCTACAATCAAGTCCATGCTATGGGCATTTGCAGACCAGTTTAAGAGGGAGTGGGACAAATATTTGCCCCATCTGTTGTTTTCTTACAGAGAGGTTCCCAGGAATACATTGGGTTTTCACCCTCTGAGTTGCTGTATGGGCATAGGGTAAGGGGACCTCTAGATTTTATTTGAGATGAGTAGGAAGTTGAGTGTGAATCTCACAAGGAATCTGTTATGGCATTTGTCCTAAACCTCAGGACAAGGCTCAGGGAACTCATCGGCTTGGCCCAGGAGAACCTGGCAGAAACCCAACAACAGAAAAAAGGTGGGGTATGACAGGAATGCTTGAGCTGGAGAGTATGCTGTGGGGCAATAGGTAATGGTTCTCAGTCCTGTCAGACACAACAAGCTGCAAGCAGCTTGAGAGGGACCTTACAAATTGGTAAGAAAGGTAAGTGATGTTAACTATATGGTGGGACTGCTAGGCAAGAGGCAGGGGCAGAAATTGTAACATGTAAACATGATGAAACCTTGCCATGATAGGCAGGCCCTCATGCTGAGCATTTGGAGTGGATTACAGGAGGAGTCTGATGGAGATCTGATGACTGATCTCTTCAGTGAGGCTCGGACTAATACCTCAGTGGAAGGGGTAGCAATGTCCCAGCAGCTATCACCTACCCAGGTTCGAGAAATCTGAGCAGTGTTACAGTAGTATGGGGATATGTTCACTGGGAAACCAGGGTGCACCCACCTGGTGCAGCACCAGGTGGGTACAGGACCCCAAAGGCCTATTAGGCAGGCCCCTTATAGGGTGCCTGAGAGAGTCTAATGGACTCTGAGGCAGGCGATACAGGAAATGTTGGAACTAGGGGTAATTCAAGAGTCCAACAGTCCCTGGGCCTCCCCAATGGTGCTGGTGCCAAAGAAAGATGGTAGGACCAGGTTCTGTGTGGACTACAGGAAATTAAATAGTCACACAGAGTCAGATTCTTACCCCGTGCCTAGGACAGATGGGGCCCCGGAGCAGCTGGGTGGGCCTAAGTATCTTACAGCCATTGATCTTACCAAGGGTTACTGGCAGATGCCCTTGACTCCCTGTGCTAGAGACAGGTCAGCCTTTATGACTCTTTTTGGCTTGTATGAGTTCACAAAGATGCCCTTTGGGATGAAAAATACCCCAGCAACTTTCCAGAGGCTGGTAGAGCATATCCTAGCAGGAACAGGAGGGTTTGCCCTTGCTTACCTAGATTATATTGCCATCTACAGCCATTCCTGGCAAAAGCACCTTCAACATGTCAGGGAGGTGCTGGGCAGACTACAGAGGGCAGGGTTGACCATTAATCCCAGCAAATGCCAGGTGGGTATGGCATAGGTCTTTTACCTGGGACATATAGTGGGGAGATTTAATTTCAGGCCTGGACCTGCCAAAGTAGAAGCCATTCAAGCAAGGCCTGTGCATGTTATCAAAAAGCAGGTGAGGGCATTCTTAGGGAAAGCAGGGTACTAAAGAAAGTTTGTCCCCAGTTATAGTACCATGGCTACTCCCCTCACAGACCTAACATGGTTAAACAAAGCCAGCCAGCAAAATCCCAAATTGCTAAGATGGAGCCTAGGGTTGCAAGCATATGATATGTCAGTGCAGCACCACAGTGGGATTAGCAATGCCAATGCAGATGGGTTCTCAAGACAGGGAATGGGGTAAGGTATACTCAGATAGACCTAACCCTCCCAAGCAGTGTGTTTCAAGGGTCACTTGAAAAATCTTGCTTGAGTTCTTTGGGGGAGGGGGGTGTGTGAAGGTAGGTGAAGGCTGCCAGCCTAGCCAGATAGAATTTTGTAGATAATTCTGTCATTTGTAAATATTAATGCAAGCCACAGGCTTGTTCTCTTAAATGTAAAAAGACTGCATTGGATATTGAACTGCAAAAATGTAACAACAGTGCACTCTGCTGTAAAAAAAGTTAAGTCAAGCATTTCATGACTGTCTTTGATGTTAAAATTCGGAGCCAATATGTCTAGAGGCAGGCATTTTGCTTATCGTTTTAAGGCCAGAGTTAATGGCTAGAATTTGCATGTATAAATGTCCTTTATTGCTCTGGTTTCTGGCCAGGTGTAAAGAATATAAATGTAGTTTCTGTTAGCCTGGGAACACCACAGAAGTGTGAAGAATGATGTCATGTGAAGAAGCTCTGTGTTATCAATTTAAAGAGAGAGAATCAGAGTGCATTTTGTCTTTTGAACATCCAACATCGCCAGCACTGCCTGTTTCTATATGCAAGTTATTTAGAACTGTGTTTTCTCTTAAAATAGCTAGGAATTAGGAAGATTAGACTAAGTGTTTTTCTGTGATGTCAGAACTTTTCTACAATATTATTTTAAGTATTTCTCTGTGATTTCTGAACTCTTGACTAGCACTGTGTAGTAAGAAATATTGTCTTGTGTTTTTATTATCTATTATTAAATATTTTTAAACCTTTCAACTGTGGCTGTTTTATGTAGAGATAATTTAAGCTCTAAGAATACATTGCATGTATATAGTGATGCTGTACCAAGTCACTCCAAGTAAGTCTTGACTGTTAGGTCATACTTACCATTTGGATAATTATATTGCACAGTAATAATTGGACAACCTTTTAAGGGCCTTCGAGTAGCTGACAAATATTAGTGGGTGGTGCCAGTGATTTCTACCACATAGTCTGGGTAAAAGGGGCACAGCTGGTGAACTTGTGACAGCCTTCCCCAGGAGTGTCTGTGTGGTTGTATAAACTCTTATCTCAATGTATGTGTGTGTCAGCTACTTGGGCAGGGACATGAAGCACTGGTTGGACAGAGAGGGTGCCGGAGGTTTTAGCTTGCCCACTAGGCTGAAATCTGGACTGTATAGCTGTGCCAGTGGGGAGTCTTATTGGGGTCCTGGAGGAAAAGGGAGAGACCAGCCCCAGACTGACTGTGATCTCTGTGTGCTCTTAAGGGAAATTGTACTTTACTGTGTGGGTATTTATTATCCTTTCCCTATATGCATTCCTCTCACCGGTGTTAGTGGTGAGGATTGAGGCTCCTTGATTGCTGGGCCAGTGCACGGGTGTCATATGCTGTATATCCCGTTTAATTTGGGGTGCCATCAGGGCGATTTGTTTCTGGGGCTAGTCTGGTACTTACTGCCAGTAGGTACAGCAGCCTATATGCAGCCATTGGTATGGTTGTACATAATTTCTTTGAGCAGTTCAGCATAGGTTACTGTGTTTTCAGGATTTGGAGGGCATTCAGTTTGACAAACCATCACTTAATAAAAGGTAACTTACCTAGGAACAGTTTGTGTTACTGGTTTTAATGTGATTACAGAGGTGATTTTTATTTTGAACAAGACAGTTTTATGGTCGTACCTTACCAGGGAAGAGAAGATATGGGGGGGGGGGGTGTAGCATTCTCTCATATTTGTGAGCCTGAGGTCCAGTATGTTGAAGCCTCACTTAGGCATATTCACTGTTTGGTCCATGGTATTTGTATTTATGGAGTCCAGGAATCTCTGAGCCTGTAGATTTGAGGCCTTGTAGGATTCCCAGTCCATAGTGGTGCAATTAAAGTCTCCCATGTGTAGGGTGTTAGGTTGGATGGTAAGGGTCTTCAGTAGGTCCAAGTATGCAATGTGAGCTTCTAGAGACATGGATGGTGACCTATAGCTGGCTAGGA
The DNA here is from genome assembly GCF_019279795.1 of Protopterus annectens. Taxonomy (NCBI): domain Eukaryota; kingdom Metazoa; phylum Chordata; order Ceratodontiformes; family Protopteridae; genus Protopterus; species Protopterus annectens. Next base: position 1,468,973,671 of record NC_056726.1, read on the forward strand.
TATGGTATGGGATTTTGTCCATAGTGGTCTGCAAGTGGAGGAACTCCAGTAAGTCATATTGTTTTATTACCCTATAGGGATGCTTGCTATTGATGTATACTGAAACACCTCCACCTTTAGCCCTTGAATGTGCAGCTCCTGGTCTAATAATGTGAAAGGCACTGAAACCTTTCACTGCTGGGTACTATTTGCCACTTCAAACTATGTCCTGGTAACTGCATAGATGTCCTTATTCTCAAGTGTGAGGACTACTTGGACAGAAAGCAGATTTTTTTCTTAGTCTGCTGGCATTGAGTAGTAACACCTTGAGGTAAAATTGAGTTGATTTTGCTATGTTGGTAGGCTTGTCAATTTGGTATAACTTAAAAAAGGCACTATAGCGGTGGACAAAGGTTTTAACCAGCATTCAAAAGCCTAGAGGGGAAAAGTGCAGACCATTCTTGGCAAAGCAATGTGGCCCATTAACCCTGCCCTCCCAAGGTGACAAATATTGGATCCCCTTATATTGACACCAGAAAGAAAGAGAGTTGTTGAAATGATTCATGTGTTTGCTCATATTGTGGCATCATCTTTGATGATAGTAATATGCTGCTCACTACTATGCTCATATCAACCTGAGACACATAGTCTGAAAACTCCATAATGTTCTACAGTCCAGTGAGGTACCTCTTAGGTCATTTACACCTACATGGGCTATGATGGAGTCATACAGGTGTCTGTGGTGTAATGAACTTGAGTGCATGCTTGATGTGACATCCTGGCTCTAGATATGCAGCAAACAGTCATCTTCATCTTCTTCTTCTTTTTCAGCCTGGTTAGAGGGCTATCAGTATAGCTTGCAATGGAGTCCCCTGTGACGAGAGTCCCGGAAAGTGGGTTTGTTTGCCTTTCGGCTTAGTGTTTGGCACTCCACTGAAAGTGACAGTATGTGTGGTGTTAGATGGTGTTTTTCTGATTGCCTTTGGGCTTGCTGAGGCTAAGTGAGGTCTAGGCAATATTTGTTACTTATAAAGATTGTTTTTAAGTGCAAGTAATTCCAAATCATCATACTAAGTTGAGGTCCCACTTATCTGAGATAGTAGTAGCTTAGGTTAAGTCAGAGGTTTTATGACACTTCATAGATAAACAACAATGATATTTCCTCAGTGTCTGTCAGATTTCCCATTTTTTATATAAATATTGTCTTAGCTGTCTTGTAAAAACAGTCTACAGTCCCTGTGGCTCAAGTCAATAAACAACAGGTAAGTTAGGAAGGGGGTGGGATAAATATATCTACAGTATATATTGCCCTGGGAAAAACTGCGCAGTTCAGGATTTTAGTTTATGTTATTTTCGTCTCGTATAAATAACATTTGAGTATATGGGCTTTCAACCAAGCAAAGTAGACCCACTCTATGTACATAAATCCATGCAACATTACAGTTTTATATAGCTTTGTAACCTTTGTATTCTTATACACCACCACGGCTCTACTCAATGACTTATGTTAATCTTCCTTTATCACACTAAAATTGAGTTAATATGAATATTATTACTATCAGTATTGGAAAGTCTATAAAGTTTATTCAGAATTTTTTTAGAATATTAATGAAAATACTCTTTGGCATGTAAGTGAACTTTTTCTGTAATTTGTTATTACTTTATGTGGAGCTTTTCTCCCTGGGCCTCTTCAAAAAATGCTTTTTTTTTCATCCAGTACAACTTTTCCCGTAAACAAATATGAATAAATAAATGAGTAACTAAATTAAAGGACCTCTTACTGTTTGAATCCCTTTTCTTACAATACTCTTTGATGACAAGAACATATAGCCATGATAAAAGTTAGTATTAACCATTCCGTGCACTTTGTACCTCAAAGGCTATGCCTGTGCAATAAACTCCTCCTTACAATTAAAGTGAGCCTATGAATCCATACCTTCAAGAAGGATCTGGGTGACCCTGGCACCCATAACCTCCAATATGGGATGAATCAAACTCCCTGATGATAAAAGGGCTTGAGCTCCTTCACCAAACCTGTGGACCTGTTTATGGATTTTGTTATGCTGTCTTTACTGGAATGACCAGCTCGACATTGCATACTTGAATGTGCGTCAGGAAAGAAAAGCTTCTATGTGTTTGCCGGTACAATGATCTTCTATACGTGCTTAAGCCTTGAAACACAGTACTGTTCCAAAAGGCACTCAAAGCTGAGCCTGCATTAACAAATTTTCAAGGGACATGTACTCATACCTATGTCATAGTGGAGCAATGTGACAAAAACATTAAAAGCAAATTTATTTTCAGGATGCATCAGCTCCTTACTTTGTTATTCTGACTGTAAGGTCACAGCATTTCAAAGAATGAAAAATCCCTAAAAGACAAACAACTCATCTCACTCTTTCTATTGGAAACAATGAGAACTGGAAAGGTAGAAATAATACATCAACAAATTACTCCTAGAATGGAAGAGCAACAGTGGATAAGAAAATCCTGCCCTTAGCCATGAAATTCAAGCAGCTCTGATAATATGAAGATGCTCATGCTAAGCCACTCTCTGGGTACTTTAGTTGCATCATTTTGTAAGTGTGATAGGTACTAGTAACATGCAGCGATATGGTAGCATACATATTATAGTACAAGAGAAAAACATACAGTTAAATAACTGTGACTAAGGCAAACTGCTCATGGAACTAAATATGGATGAAGGGTACATATTTTGTTACAGGAGCTACGGAATGCATAAACAGAATTGCTCTATAGTGCTATATCAGAGACATTTTGTTATGATTTTTCTACATATTTTTCCAAAGACATGCATCTGGAGCATTTCTCCCCGGGCCTCCGCTGAAAACAGACTCTGTGGAACCTAGTCGGACATTCCCGGTCAACAAATGTTAAATAAAATAAAATAAATAAAAAATACATAGTAAGATTCATGAAGAAAGCGACTGGGAGAAAGGAATAACAATCAGTGAGAAGAAGCAGAGAAGGCTGCAAGTAGGTAACAGGAAGCTATTGAAACATAAGACAGTTATCAGAGAAGCTGTACTAAATCAGACATATAAGATGCACAGACTTATTTGAGCACTTTTATTTTTTTCGGCCTAGAGTCTTCTGGGAAACCTTCCATATTTGAGACCTTTACTGAATCTATTTTTTACAGACGTTTTGCTAGCAGATTAGTCCTTGCTATTCTGAGATCTCTGAAAGGTTGAAACCATCTGACTTATTTGGAGATGAAGGCACAGTTTGTTGAGAAATGCAGTTGATGAGCAAAATTAATTATAAGGTTTTAATTTTGTTGACTGTTTCTTGCTTCTCTGGTGACAAATGTAACTGCCATACGGTATGATGTTTCTAATTTACTTTTTAATGTACCCGAAAGACTTGTGTATGTCAATATAAAACGTTTTGCCAGTTAGAATATTGCAAGACTCTTAGCTTAAATAATTATGTGCCCTATATAGAAGGCAGGGTAACTGGTTTGTCTTTTTTCAACAGATGCAAGGTTGTGTGCATGTCTGAGTCCTATTTCTGTATGGAATTGAACACATAAACATTTTATAGCATCTGCTTTTTCAATGATTGTGCCATGTGTATGCAGTTGCATAGATCCACTATGATTTTAAAATGTTTGGCCTAAATGGGTATTACTCTAAAAATCCCAAGCATTTTGTTTTTGAAACATTAACAGCAATCATGAAATAAGTACCTAATTTTCACTTCTGATAAAATTAGACTGTAAGTTAAATTTTTGTGCTGAAATTATAATTTTGCCATTTGATTTTTTGGCACAGATGATGAAGGGGTAAGCTATATATTTCCACACCTACATGTTCTAGTCTCTTGAGAAGGAGGCAGTGACTGACTGTTTTAGAAGCCTTTAGTGGGCACCTTCCACATGGTACTGAATCCTTTAGTGGGCACCCAGCCCCACAGTACAGAAGCCTTCACTGGGCACTCAGTCCTATGGTACAGAAGGATAAAGACCATTTTTGAATAGCAGCACAGGTGCTAGGGTGGTCACATGACAAGGATGGAAATGAGAAGCTAATGCCAGCTCACCCATTCTGGGGGGGGGGGGGGGTAAGAGATGACCCAGGAGCACTGCAAAAGCAATGTTAAGAGCCTGGTGAACTCCGCATCGCAGACTGTGTACTGAGTGGAGACTTGCATCTGCTTCATGGAAGGAGTGATTATGGAGCTGGAACACTGGCCAGGGTGGTAGGAAGTCCAGATACACATCCCAGTTACAGTGTGATGCTGCAACTGCATCGTCTATCCCCTCCCTGGCCTTGGATGTAGGTGGGGTTGAGCCATGGTAACGCTAAGAAAATGAGTAAAGGAAACAAGGACAGAGGATGGCCAGTTGAAGATAGGGGGAGGGGAAGGAAAAAAGGGTTTTCAATGGGCCTAGGATGACAGCAACAACCACAGAGTTATTGCATGTCATAAGCCACTAATGAATTCATAAAGCTTCAATGTATATGGTGCTGTCTCTGAAGGACTTCCTGCTGGATCATAGCTAAAGGGGATAGTATACAAACTGGACAGTAAACTGAGATGCATGTGTTTTTGTTCCATTATGAACAGGGAGAATTAGGGCTTCATTAACAACATACAGTAGTTTCAGCCCAAAAGCCCAGAAATGCTGCTAATAATTAGCAGCCACACTGGCTCTAGTAATAAATCTGCTACCAGGTAGAGGAAATTAGAGAGAATACCATTGCTACTGGAATGCTTTGGATGTTGTTGTTTTTTTTTTTACTTTTCCTGGTTAGGCGTCACCACAGTGGAACTCCAGTCCGCTAATGATTGGCAGTCGATTTTTATGGTGCCGAGGTGCCAGCCCGATGCCCAACCTTTAACGAAGGCATGCCCATTCACGCATGTCTTTCGAATGCCACTCAACCGCAGGGAGGACGTGCAGATTCCACACAGAAGGTGGTCCAGCTGAGAATTGAATGGAAGAACCTCTTGCTGTGAGGTGACAAAGCTACCGCTGCACCACCGCAGCTTCCACACTGGAATGCTTTGGATGCTTTATCTAAATTAATTTGTTAACTGGGCAAATCCACAGGGCACAACCCTCATTGAGGCCATATCTGGGCTTATTCTCTGGTTAAGTGACTTGCTCTGATTCATACAGTAGGTAAAGAGAGGCTAACGGATTCAAACTTAGACTACAACTTAAAGCTTTATAGTGGCTCAAAGTCTTAATCTTATATGCTAACAGGACACACTTTGAGAATTTCAAATATGCTGACTGTCCTTCTTGGAAAATAATGTATTTTTGGACCCAAAAGGGAATTTGAAATTTGTACTTTGCTTCCTTGAAATGCCATTTTTAAAATAATCTTTAAGCATATAATTAATAACATAAACTGGGAAATGAAAGCAGAGAGACACACTAAGTGCTCTTGTGGCTAGTAATTGAGGAAATGTATTTCCTATTTCCAGTATTGTTTGACTGATTTTGTGATACCTACACTTACCTAACCTACCCCCTCACTAACTGCCTTACAGATACCTCCTAGGGAGATATACACTCACTCACTCACTCTCTCAGATACGCAGACCATCATATGTACTGACACACACCCCACTAACAATACCTAACCACTACACCCCTGCAGTTACCTCTACCACAATGGAGTGATACTGCCTAGTTACTTAGTTATGACTCAAACGGAGAACTGGCTGTGCCAATACTAAGATCTGGTCAGAACTGCTGAGACACTGGGATCTACATAAGAACTTATTCAATGCATTATTTACTTATGTACTCACTTGTTACTTTATTGTTTACTTATTTATTTATATTTATTTTCCATTTGTTTACCGGGTTAGTCTGACTGAACACAA